>NW_004949277.1:194214-196564 GCF_000317375.1 Microtus ochrogaster | reverse complement strand
TTACTTTTAGGTTTAGGGTTAGGGTTTAGGGTTTGGTTTATTTTTAGGGTTATGGTATGGTTAGGGTAGGTTTAGTTTTAGGGTTAGTGTTAGGCTTAGTCTTAGGTTTATTTTAGTGTTAGGATTAGGGCTATTTAGGGTGTAGCGTTTCTTTTATTGTTAGGGTTATGCTGAGGGTTAGGGTTTTGTGTTAGGGTTAGTCTTAGGGTTATTATTATGTTTATTTTAGTGTTAGTATTAGGGCTAGGGTTAGGGTTAGGGCTAGGGTTAGGGTTAGGTTAGAGTTAAGCCCTCATTTAGTGTGAGGGTTAGTGTTAAGATTTAGGGCTAGTACTAAGGTTAGGTTTAGGGCTAGAGTGAGTATTACGGCTAGTGCTTATATTATTGTTGCGGCTAGTGTTAGGTTTAGATCTAGGCTTAGGGTTAGGTCTAGTGCTAGGTTTAGGATTAGGGCTAGGGTTATGTTTAGTGTTAGGGTTTGGGTTAGGTTTATGATTAGGGATTGGGTTATGGTTAGTATTAAGGTTAGTGTCAAAGTTAGGATTAGGTTTAGGCATTAGGGTTAGGTTTAGTGTTCAGATTAGGTGTTATCGTTAGTGTTAGGATTAAGTTTAGTTTTAGATTTAGGGGTTAACGTTCGTGTTAGGGTTGGTTTTAGGGCCAGTGTTAGATTTAGGGCTAGAGTTTGGGTTAGGGTTAGAGCTATATTAAAGTTTAGAGCTACTGTTAGTTTAAGGGCTAGGGCATGGATACAGTTTCGGCTAGGTTTGTGGTTAAGGCTAGGCTTAGTGTAAGGGCTAAGTCTATGTTTACGTTTAGGGCTAGGGTTAGGTTTAGGGCTAGTGCTCGGGTTAGAGTTAGGTCTAGGTTCATACTGAATTAAACCGGTTTAGACCAGTCTAAAATTGGATCAAACCGGTTCGATCCAGATTAAATCAGTTTAGACTATCCAAAACCGGCTCAAACTTGTTTAATGTTGTTCAGACAGGATCAAACCCTGTTCAAACCAGTTTAGATATATCCAAACCATATAAAACTGGTTCAAAGCGAATCAAACCAGTTTAGGCCAGCTCACAACGGATCAAACCAGCTTAGCCTGGTTCAAACCTGATCAAACTGGATCAAACTGTTTCAAACAGGATCATACTAGTGCTGATAGGTTCACAATTGGATCAAACTGAATCAGACAGGATCAAACTGGATCAAACCAGTGTAGACTGTTTAAAAACTGCATCAACGTGGTTCAAAGAGGATTAAACCTGCTCAATCTGGATTAGATAGCTACAGGACGTCAAAACCGAATCCAACAGGTTTAGACCAGTTCAAACAGGTTTAAACCGGCTCAAACTGGATTAAACCTGTTGAGACTGGTTCAAATTGGATCAAAGTGAATGAAACTGGATGAAACAGTTTCAACCGGATCAATCCTGTTTAGTCCAGTCAAAAACCGGATCAAACTGCTTCAATTCAGACAAAACAGGTTTAGACTGGATCAAACCAGTTTCACCTGGTGAGGACCAGATCAAACACGGTTCAAACTGGTTTAGACTGGTTCCAAACCAGATCAAACTTCTTCGAACCAAATCAAATTGGGTTAGACCAGCTCAAACTGGCTCAAAATGGTTTAAAATGGTTCAACACTGAATCAAACCTGGTTCAAACCGGTTTAGACTGGTTCCAAACCTGATCAAACTGTTTAGAACCGAATCAAACCGGGTTAGATTGGTTCAAACTGGATCAAAGTGGATCAAATCGGATCAAACTGGTTCATTTCAATTAAACAGGTTTAGACCAGTCCAAAATCATATTAAACTGGTTCAATTCAGATAACACCGGTTTAGACAAACTCAAACCGTATCAAACTGGTTTAAACTTGATTCCAAACCAGATCAAACTGGTTCAAACAGAGTCAAACCGCTTTATAATGGCTCAAACCGGTTCAGGCCTGCTCACAACAAAAAAAAAACAGCTTAGCCATGTTCAAACGGGATCAAACTGAACCAGACTGGATCAAAGTGGTTCAAACTAGATTATACCAATGTAGACTGGTTCAAACCTGGATCAAATTGTATCAGACCGGATCAAAATGATTCAAACTGGATCAAACCAGTGTAGACTGGTTCAAAACTGGTTCAAACTAAATCAGACCAGAATAAACTGGTTCAAACAAGTTTAGACTGGTTCTACCCGGATCAAACTGGATCAGACCGGGTCAAACTGGTTCAAACTGGATCATACCAGTTTAGACTGGTTCAAAACTGGATCAAACTGGATCAAACCAGTGTAGCCTGGTTCAAAACTGGATCAAACTGGACCAAAGTGGATTAAACCGACTCAGTCTGGATTAGTT
>NW_004949277.1:177527-193639 GCF_000317375.1 Microtus ochrogaster | reverse complement strand
GTTTCAACTGGTTCAGACCGGATCAAACCCAGTTCAAACCAGTTCAGACTGGTTCCAAACTAGATCATACGGGTTCGAACCGATCCAAACCCATTTAGACCAGTTCAAACCGGTTTAGTCATTGTCAAACTTGATCGAACCAGCTTAAACTGGTTCAAGCCAGATCAAAGAGGATAAAACCTGATCAAACTGGTTTATACCGAATAAAACCAGTGTAGTTGGTTCAAAACAGGATCAAACTGGATCAGAACAGATCATACTGGTTCAAACTAAATCAAACCAGTGTAGACTTGTTCAAAGCTGGATTAAACTGGTTCAAAGAGGATTAAAATGGCTCAATCTGGATTAGATTGCTACTAAAAGACCAAACCAGATCAAACCAGTTTAGATCAGCTCAAACCGGATCAATGAGTTGAAACTGGTTCAAACCGGATCAACGTGGATCAAACCGGATCAAACTGGTTCAACTAGATCAAACCGGTTTGGACCAGTCCAAAATCATATCAAAATGGTTCAATCCAGATAAAACCGGTTTAGACCGGCTCAAACCAGCTCAACCCGGTTTCAACTGGTTAAGACCGGATAAAACCCAGTTAAAACCGGATTGGTCTGGTTTCAATCCAGATCAAAATTGTTTGAACTGAATCAATTCTGGTTAGACCAGTTCATACTAGTTTAGGCAGGCTAAAACCAGATCAAACCAGTTTAACCCGATTCAAACTGGATCAATCTGGATCAGACTGGATTAAAATGGTTCATACTGGATCATACCAGTGTTGACTGGTTCAGAACTGGATGAAACTGATTCCAAGCAAATTAAACTTGCACAATCTGGATTAGATCACTACAGGTTGGCCAAACCAAATCAAATGGGTTTAGATGGGATCAAACCAGTTTTGGCTGGTCAAAACAGATTTAGCAAGGATTAAACAGGAACAAACTGGATCAGACCAGAGCAAACTGGTTCAAACTGGATCATACTAATGTAGACTGGATCAGAGCTAGATCAAACTGGTTTAAAGCGAATCGAACCTTAGTAATATGTATTAGATCGCTATAGGTCAGCAAAACAGAATCAAATCGGTTAAGACCGGTTCAATCCGGTTTTGGTTGGCTCAAAACGGATCAAACAGGATCAGAGCAGATCAAACTGGTTCAAACTGGATCATACCGGATCAAACTGGTTCATACCGGATCAAACTGGTTTAGACCAGTCCAAAAATGGAGGAAACTGGTACAATCCAGACAAAACTGGTTTAGACAAGTTCAAACCAGTTTAGACTATCTCAAACCAGATAAAACCAGTTTAGACAGGTTCAAACAGGATCAAAGAGGATCACACGGGATCAAACTAATTCATGCTGGATCAAACCGGTTTGGACAAGTCCAAAATCGGATAAAACCGGTTCAATCCAGACAAAACCAGTTTAGATCGGCTCAAACCAGCTCAAACTAGTTTAAAGTGGTTCACACTGGATCAAAATCGGTTTAAACCGGTTTAGACTGGTTCCAAACCAGATCAAACTGATTGGAACCGAATTAAACTGAGTTAGACAGGTTCAAACCGGATCAAAGTGGATCAAACCATATCAAAATGGTTCATACCAATCAAACCGATTTAGACCAGTCCAAAATCGTATCAAACTAGATCAATTCAGATAAAACCGGCTTAGACTGGCTCACACTGAATCAAACCAGTTTAAACTGGTTCCAAACAAGATCAAACTGGTTCAAACCAAATCAAACCGCTCTATACCAGTTCAAACCAGTTTAGGCTGGCTCAAACTTGATCAAACCAGTTTAGTTTGGTTCAAACAGGATCAAACTGGATCAGACCAGATCAAACTGGTTCAAACTGGATCAAAACAGTGTAGACTGGTTCAAACTTGATCAAATTGATTCAAAGAAGATTAAACCGATCAATCTGGAATAGTTCGCTGTAGGATGGTCAAACCAAATTTTATAGGTTTAGACTGGTTCAAACCAGTTTAGACTGGCTCAAACCAGATCTAACCAGTTTAGACCAGTTCAAACTGGATCAAACCAGTTTAGACTGGTTCAAACCGTATCAAAGTTGATCAAAATGGATCAAACTAGTCTAGACCAGTACGAAATTTGATCAAACTGGTTTAGACCAGTACAAAAATGATCAAACTGGTTCAATCCAAATAAAACCTGATTAGACTGGCTCAAACTGGTTTAAACTGGTTCAGACCAAAGCAAACCTGTTCAAACTGGTTTAGAGTGGTTCCAAAACAGATCAAACTGGTTTGAACTGTATCAAAATGGTTCAAACCTGTTATGCCGGCTCAAACCTGATCAAGCATATTTAGACTGGTTCAAACCAGTCTTGTTTGGCTCAAAATGGATCAAACCAGCTTGGCCAGGATTAAACCGGATCAAACTGGATCAGTCCAGATCAAACTGGTTCAAACTGGATCATACCAGTGTAGACTGGTTCAAAACTGCATCAAACCGGATCAGACTGGTTCAAACTGGTTCATACCAGATTAAAATGGTTTGGACCCGTCCAATATAGGACGAAACTGGTTCAATCCAGATAAAACCCGTTTAGACCGTGTCAAACCAGATCAAACCAGTTTAGACTGGTTCAAACTATATCAAGTAGATCATACCAGATCAAACTGGTTGATACAGGATCAAAATGGTTTAGACCAGTCCAAAATCAGATCAAAACTTGTTTAATCCAGACAATACTGACTTAGACCAGCTCAATCCAGAACAAACGTGGTTCAAAGTGGTTTACAAAGGTTCCAAACAAGATCAACCTGGTTTGAACCGAATCACACCGATTTAGGCTGGCTCAAACTGGATCAAACCAGCTTAGTTCAGTTAAAACAGGATCAAACAGAATCATACAAGATAAACCTGGTTCAAACTGGGTCATACCAGTGTAGACTGGTGCAAAACTGGATCAAACAGGTTCAAACTGAATCAAATCAGTGTACAATGTTTCAAAATTGGATCAAACTGGTTCAAAGAGTTTTAAACCACATCAATCCAGATTAGATCACTACAGGATGGCAAAACCGAATTTAACAGGTTTAGACCGGTTCACACTTGTTTAGGCAGGCTCAAAATGGATCAAACCAGCTTAGCCTGGTTCAAACCAGATCAAACTGGATCAGACCAGATCAAACTGGATCACACCAGTGTTGACTGGTTCAAAACTGTATCAATTCGGATCACACCAAATCAAACTGGATTAAACCAGTATAGACTGGTTCAGAACTGGATCAAACTGGTTCAAAGCAGTTTGAACCTACATAACCTGGATGAGATTGTTACAGGTCCGCCAAACTGAATCAAATCAGTTTAGACCAGTTTAAACCAGTTTTGGCTGGCTCAAAACGGATCAAACCAGCTAAGCCAGGATCAAAACAGATCAAACTGGATCAGTCCAGATCAAATTGGTTCAAACTGGATCATACCAGTGTACACTGGTGCAAAACTGGATCAAACTGGATCAGACCAGATCAAACTGGTTCATACCAGATTAAACCAGTTTAGACCAGTCCAAAATAGGAAGAAACTGGTTCAATCCAGACAAAACCGGTTTAGACTGTCTCAAACCAGATCAAACCAGTTTAGACCAGTTCAAACCAGATTAAGTAGATCATACTGGATCAAACTGATTCATACTGGATCAAACCGGTTTAGACCAGTCCAAATTTGGATCAAACTGGTTAAATCTAAATAATACTGGTTTAGACCAGCTCAAACCAGCTTAGTTCAGTTAAAACAGGATCAAACTGGATCAGACCGGATCAAACTGTTTCAAACTGGATCATACCAGTTTAGACTGGTTCAAAACTGGATCAAACTGGTTCAAACTGAATCAAACCAGTGTAGAATGTTTCAAAAGTAGATAAAACTGGTTCAAAGCGGATTAAACCACATCAAACTGGATTAGATCACTACAGGACAGCCAAACTGAATCCAACAGGTTTAGACCGGTTCACCCCAGTTTAGGCTGGTTCAAAATGGATCAAACCAGCTTAGCCAGGATCAAACTGGATCAGACCGGATGAAACTGCTTCAAACTGGATCATGCCAGTGTAGACTGGTTCAAAATTATATCAAACTGGATTAGACTGGATTAAACTGATTCATGCCAGATTAAACTGGTTTAGACCAGTCCAAAATAGGACAAAACTGGTTCAATCCAGACAAAACCTGTTTAGACCAGTTCAAACCGGTTTAGACTATCTCAGACCAGATCAAACGAGTTTAGACCGGTTCAAACAGGATCAAAGAGGATCACACGGGATCGAACTAATTAAGGCTGGATCAAACCGCTTTAGACCAGTCCAAAATCGGATCAAACTGGTTCAATCCAGATAAAACTGGTTTAGATCACCTCAGAAAGGCTCAAACTAGTTTAAAGTGGTTCAGACCGGATCAAACACTGTTTAAACTGGTTTAGACTGGTTACAAACCAGATCAAACAGTTTGGAACTGAATTAAACTGTGTTAGACTGGTTCAAACCAGATCAACGTGGTTCATACCGATCAAACCAGTTTAGACAAGTCCAAAATCGTATCAAAATGGATCAATTCAGACAAAACTGGCTGAAACTTTCTCACACTGGATCAATCCTGTTTAAACTCGTTTGAAACTAGATCAAACTGCTTCAAACCAGATCAAACTGCTCTACACCAGCTCAAACCAGTTTAGTCCAGCTCAAACTGGATCAAACCAATTTAGTTTGGTTCAAAAAAGGATCAAACTGGATCAGACCAAGACAAAATGGTTCAAACTGGATCATACCAGTGTTGACTGATTCAAAACTGGTTCAAACTAAATCAGACCGGATCAAACTGGATCAAACCAGTTTAGACCAGTTCAAAATGGATCAAACTGGATCAGACCTCATCAAACTATTTCAAACTGGCTCATACCAGTGTTGACTGGTTCAAAACTAGATCAAATTGTATCAGACCGGATCAAACTGGTTCAAACTGGATCAAATCACTGTAGACTGGATCAAACATGATCAAACTGATTCAAAGCAGATTAAAATGATCAATCTGGATTAGTTCACTTTAGGACGGCCAAACCAAATTTTACAGGTTTAGACCAGCTCAAACCAGTTTAGACCAGCTCAAACCAGTTTAGACCGGCTCAAACCAGATCCAACCAGATAAGACTGGTTCAAACTGGATCAAACCAGTTTAGACTGGTTCAAACAGGATCAAAGTTGATCAAACCAGATCAAATTGGGTTAGACCAGTATGAAATCAGATCAAACTGTTTTAGACCAGTACAAAAATGATCAAACTATTTCAATCCAGATAAAACCGGATTAGACTGGCTCAAACCGGCTCAAACTGGTTTAAACTGGTTCAGAACAAATTAAACCCGGTTCAACCTGGTTTAGAGTGGTTCCAAAACAGATCAAACTGGTTCAAACCATATCAAAATAGTTTAGAGCGGTTCAAACCGTTTTTGGCCGGCTCAACCGGATCAATCAAATTTAGACCAATTCAAACTGGTTTTGCTTTGCTCAAAACGGATCAAACCAGCTTAGCCAGGATCAAACCGGATCAAACTGGTTCAAACTGGATTGTACCAGCTAGACTGGTTCAAAACTAAATCAAACTGGGTAAGACCGGATCAAACTGGTTCATACCGGATTAAACCCATTTAGACCAATCCAAAATAGGATGAAACTGGTTGAATCCAGATAAAACTGGTTTAGACTGGTTCAAACCAGTTTAACTATCTCAAACCATTTCAAACCAGTTTAGACCAGTACAAACAGGATCAAAGAGGATCAGACCAGATCAAACAAATTCATGTTGGATCAAACCGGTTTAGACCAGTCCAAAATCTGATCAAACCGGTTCAATCTAGATAAAATCGGTTTATATCTGCTTAAACCAGCTTGAAATGGTTTAAAGTGATTCAGACTGGATCATACACGGTTTAAAACGGTTTAGACTGGTTCCAAACCAGATCAAACTGGTTGGAACCGAATTCAAATGGCTTAGACAGGTTCAAACCGGATCAAAGTGGATCAAACAGTATCAAAATGGTTCATAACGATCAAACCGGTTTAGACCAGTCCAAAATCGCATCAAACTGGATCAATTCAGATAAAATCAGCTTAGACTGGCTCACCCCAGATCAAACTGGTTTAAACTGGTTCCAAACCAGATCAAACTGGTTCAAACCAAATCAAACTGCTCTAGACCGGCTCAAACCGGTTTAGGCTGGCTCAAACTGGATCTAACCAGTTTAGTACGCTTCAAACGGATCAACTGGTTCAGACCAGATCAAACTGGTTCAAACTGGATCATACTAGTGTAGACTGGTTCAAAACTGGTTCAAACTAAATCAGACTGGATCAAACTGGTTCAAACTGGATCAAACCAGTTTAAACCAGTTCAAAACGGATCAACCTTGATCAGACCATATCAAACTGGTTCAAACTGGCTCATACCAGTGTAGACTGGTTCAAAACTAGATCAAATTGTATCAGACTGGATCAAACTGTTTCAAACTGGATCAAACCACTGTAGACTGGATCAAACTTGATCAAATTGATTCACAGAATATTAAAACGATCAATCCGGATAAATTCGCTATAGGAGGGCCAAACCTTATTTCAGAGGTTTAGACTGGTTCAAACCAGGTTAGACCGGCTCAAACTGGATCTAACCAGTTTAGACTGGTTCATCCTGATCAAACCAGTTTAGACTGGTTCAAAGCGGATCAAAGTTGATCAAATCGGATCAAACTGGCTCAGACGAGTATGAAATCGGATCAAACTGGTTTAAACCAGTACAAAAATGTTCAAGCTGCTTAAATCCAGATAAAACCAGATTAGACCGGCTCAAACTGGCTCAAACTGGTTTAAACTGGTTCAGACCAAATCAAACCCGGTTCAAACCAGTTTAGAGTGGTTCCAACACAGATCAAACTGGTTCGAGTCATATGAAAACGGTTTAGACCGGTTCAAACCGGTTTAGGCCGGCTCAAACCAGATCAAGCATATTTAGATCAGTTCAAACCCATTATGCTCGGCTCAAAACAGATCAAACCAGCTTAGCCAGGATCAAACTAGATCAAACTGGATCAGTCCAGATCAACCTTGTTCAAACTGGATCATACCAGTGTAAACTGGATCAAAACTAGATAAAACTGTATTAGACCAGATCAAACTGGTTCTTACCAGATTAAACAGGTTTTGGACAAGTCCAAAATAGAACAAAACTGGTTCAATCCATATAAAACCGGTTTGGACCAGTTCATACCGGTTTAGACTA
This sequence comes from Microtus ochrogaster, assembly GCF_000317375.1. Classification (NCBI taxonomy): domain Eukaryota; kingdom Metazoa; phylum Chordata; class Mammalia; order Rodentia; family Cricetidae; genus Microtus; species Microtus ochrogaster. The sequence goes on along the minus strand of NW_004949277.1, from coordinate 186,346 downwards.
TCTCAAACCAGATCAAACCAGTTTAGACCGGTTCAAAAAGGATCAAAGAGGATCACACCGGATCAGACTAATTCATGCTCGGTCAAACCGGTTTAGAAGAGTCAAAAATCGGATCAAACCAGTTCAATCCAGATAAAACCAGTTTAGTTCAGCTCAAACTGGCTCAAACTGGTTTAAAGTGTTTCAGACCAGATCATACACGGTTTAAACCAGTTTAGACTGGTTTGAAACAGATCAAACTGGTTGGAACCGAATTTAACTGGGTTAGACCAGTTCAAACTGGATCAAAGTAGATCAAATAGTATCAAAATTGTTCACACCGATCAAACCGGTTTAGACTAGTCCAAAGTCATATCAAACTGGATCAATTCAGATAAAACCAGCTTAGACTGGCTCACACCATATCAAACCGGTTTAAACTGGTTGAAAACCAGATCAAACTGGTTCAAACCAAACCAAACCACTCTAGATCGGCTCAAACTGTATCAAACCAGTTTAGTTCGGTTCAAACAGGATCAAACTGGATCAGACCAGATCAAACTGGTTCAAAGTGGATCATACCAGTGTAGACTCGTTCAAAACTGGTTCAAAATACATCAGACCGGATCAAACTGGATCAGACCCGTGTAGACTGGGTCAAAACTGTATCAATTTGGATCACACCAAATCAAACTGGATCAAACCAATGTAGACTGGATCAGAACTAGATCAAACTGGTTTAAAGCGAATCGAACCTTAATAATCTGGATTAGATCGCTATAGGTCAGCAAAACCGAATCAAACTGGTTAAGACCGGTTCAATCCGGTTTTGGCTGGCTCAAAACGTATCAAACTTGATCAGACAGTATCTAACTGGTTCAAACTGGCTCATACCAGTGTAGACTGGTTCAAAAGTTGATCAAATTGTATCAGACCTTCTGAAACTGGTTCAAACTGGTTCAAACTGGATCAAACCAGTGTAGACAGGTTCAAATTTGATCAAATTGATTCAAAGAATATTAAAACGATCGATCTAGATGAGTTCGCTACAGGACGGCCAAACCAAATTTTAAGGTTTTAGACCAGTTCAAACCAGTTTAGACTGGATCAAACCAGATCAAACCAGTTTAAACTGTTTCAAACCAGATCAAAGTTGATCAAACAATATCAAACTGGGTTAGACCAGTATGAAATCAGATCAAATTGGTTTACACCAGTACCAAAATGATCAAACTGGTTCAATCCAGATAAAACCAGCTTAGACTGGCTCAAACCAGCTCAAACTGGTTTACACTGGTTCAGACCAAATCAAATCTGGTTCAAATCAGTTTAGAGTGGTTCCAAAACAGATCAAACTGGTTCGAACCATATCAAAATGGTTTAGACCGGTTCAAACCAGTTTAGGCCTGCTCAAACCAGATCAAGCATATTTAGACCAGTTCAAACCAGTTTTGCTCAGCTCAAAATGGATCAAACCAGCTTAGCCAGGATCAAACCAGATCAAACTGGATCAGTCAAGATCAAACTGGTTCAAACTGGATCATACCAGTGTAGACTGGTTCAAAGCGGGATAAAATGGGATCAGACCAGATAAAACTGGTTCAAACTGGCTCATACCAATGTAGACTGGTTCAAAACTGGTTCAAACTAAATCAGACCTGATCAAACTGGTTCAAACTGGATCATATCAGTGTAAACTGGATCAAACTTGATCAAATTGATTCAAAGCAGATTAAACCGATCAATCCGGTTAGTTCGCTATAGGATGGCCAAACCAAATTTTACAGGTTTAGACCGGTTCAAACCAGTTTAGACCAGCTCAAACTGGATCAAATCAGTTTAGACTGGTTCAAACTGGATCAAAGTTGATCAAAACGCATCAAACTGGTTTAGACCAGTACAAAAGTGATCAAACTAGTTCAATCCAGATAAAACCGGATTAGACTGGCTCAAACTGGTTTAAACTGGTTCAGACCAAATCAAACCCGGTTAAACCGGTTTAGAGTGATTCCAAAACAGATCAAACTGGTTCAAACTGTATCAAAACGGTTTAGACCGGTTCAAACCCGTTTAGGCCAGCTCAACCCGGTTCAAGCATATTTAGACTGGTTCAAACCAGTTTTGCTCAGCTCAAAACGGATCATACCAGCTTAGCCAGGATCAAACCTGATCAAACTGGATCAGTCCAGATCAAACTGGTTCAAACAGGATCATACCAGTATAGACTGGTTCAAAACTGGATCAAACTGGATAAAACCGTATCAAACTGGTTCATACCAGATTATACAGGTTTAGACCAGTCAAAAATAGGACGAAACTGGTTCAATCCAGATAAAACCGGTTTAGACCGGTTCAAACCGGTTTATACTATCTCACACCAGATCAAACCAGTTTAGACCCATACAAAAAGGATCGAAGAGGATCACACCGGATCAAACTAATTCATGCTGGATCAAACCAGTAGAGACCAGTCCAAAATCAGATAAAATCGGTTCAATCCAGATAAAACTGGTTTAGACCGGCTCAAACAGGCTCAAACTGGATTAAAGTGGTTCAGACCGGATAAAACATGGTTTAATCCGCTTTAGACTGGTTCCAAAGCAGATCAAACTGGTTGTAACCGAATTAAACTGGGTTAGACCAGTTCAAACCAGATCCACATGGATCAAACCGTATCAAAATGGTTCGTACCGATCAATCTGGTTTAGGGCAGTCCAAAATCGTATCAAACTGGATCAATTCAGATAAAACCAGCTTAGACTGGCTCACACTGGATCAAACCAGTTTAAACTGGTTCCAAAGCAGATCAAACTGGTTCAAACTGAATCAAACCGCTCTAGATCAGATCAAACTGCTTTAGGCCAGCTAAAACTGGATCAATCCAGTTTAGTTCGGTTCAAACAGGATCAAATTAAATCAGTCCAGATCAAACTGCTTCAAACTGGATCAGAACAATGTAGACTGGTTCAAAACTGGTTCAAAGTAAATCAGACCGGATCAAACTGGTTCAAATTGGATTATACCAGTGTAGACTGGTTCAAAACGAATCAAATGGGATCAGACCATATCAAACTGCTTAACACTGGCTCATACCAGTGTTGATTGGTTCAAAACTAGATCAAATTATATCAGACCAGATCAAACTGGTTCAAACTGGATCAAACCATTGTAGACTGGATCAAACTTGATTAAATTGATTCAAAGCAGATTAAACAGATAAATCCAGATTATTTCGCTATAGGATGGCCAAACCAAATTTTACAGGTTTAGACCGGTTCAAACCAGTTTAGACCGGCTCAAACCAGATCTAACCAGTTTAGACCGGTTCATCTGGATCAAACCAGTTTAGACTGGTACAAACCGGATCAAAGTACATCAAACTGGATCAAACTGGGTTACACCAGTATGAAATCGGATCAAACTGGTTTAGCCCAGTACAAAAATGATCAAACTGGTTCAATTCAGATAAAACCGGTTAAGACCAGCTCAAACCGGCTCAAACTGGTTTTAACTGATTCAGACCAAATCAAACGCGGTTCAACCCGGTTTAAAGTGGTTCCAAAACAGATCAAACTGGTTTGAACAGTATCAAAACGGTTTTGACTGGTTCAAACTAGTTTCGGCTAGCTCAAACTGGATCAAGCATATTTAGACCAGTTCAAACCGGTTATGCTCGTCTCAAAATGGATCAAACCAGCTTAGCCAGGATCAATCCGGATCAAACTGGATCAGTCCAGATTAAACTGGTTCCAGCTGGATCTTACCAGTGTAGACTGGTTCAAAACTGAATCAACCTGGATAAGACCAGATCAAACTGGTTCATACCGGATTAAACTGGTTTAGACCAGTCCAAAATAGGACGAAACTTGTTCAATCCAGATAAAACCGGTTTAGACCGGTTCAAACTGGTTTAGGCTATCTCAAAACAGATCAAACCAGTTTAGACTGGTTCAAACAGGATCAAAGAGGATCATACCGGATCAAACTGATTCATACAGGATCAAGCCGGTTTAGATCAGTCCAAAATTGGATAAACTTGTTCAATCCAGACAATACTGGTTTAACAGCCTCAAACCGGATCAAAGCTGGTTCAAAGTGGTTTACAACGGTTCCAAATGTGATCAACCTGGTCTGAACAGAATCAAAACTGTTTACGCAAGCTCAAACTGGATCAAACCAGCTTAGTTCAGTTAAAACAGGATCAAACTGGATCAGACCAGATCAAAATGTTTCAAACTGGATTATACCAGTGTAGAGTGGTTCAAAACTGGAGGAAACTGGTTCAGACCATATCAAACTGGTTCAAACTGGATCAAACCAGTTTGAATATTTCAAAACTGGATCAAACTGGTTCAAAGCAGATTGAACCGCATCAATTCAGAGTAGATCACTACAGGTCTGCCAAATTGAATCAAACCAGTATAGACTGGCTTAAACTGGATTTGGCTGGCTCAAAATTGATCAAACCAGCATAGCCAGGATCAATCCGGATCAAACTAGATCAGACCAGATAAAACTGTTTCAAACTGGATCATACCAGTGTAGACTGGTTCAAAACTGGATCAGACCTGATTAAACTGGTTCAGACCGGATTAAGCTGGTTTAGACCAGTCCAAAATAGGATGAAACTGGTTCAATCCAGATAAAACCGGTTTAGACTGGTTAAAACTGCTTTAGACTGTCTTAAACCAGATCAAACCAGTTTAGACCGGTTCAAAACGGATCAAGTAGATCATACCAAGTCAAACTGATTCATACCGGATCAAAACGGTTTAGACCTGTCCAAAATCGGTTTAAACTGGTTCAATCCAGACAATACTAGTTTAGTCCGGCTCAAACCAGATCAAACCTGGTTCAAAGTGGTATACAATGGTTCCAAACTAGATCAACCTGGTTTGAACCGAATCAAACTGATTTAGGCCAGCTCAAACTGAATAAAACCAACTTAGTTCAGTTAAAATAGGATCAATCTGGATCAGACCGGATGAAACTGGTTCAAACTGGATCATACCAGTGTAGACTGGTTCAAAACTGGTTCAAACTAAATCAGACAGGATCAAACTGGTTCAAACAGGATCAAAAAAGTTTAGACCGGTTCAAAATGGATCAAACAGAATCAGACCGTATCAAACTGATACAAACTGGCTCATACCAGTGTTGATTGGTTCAAAGTATATCAAATTGTATCAGACCGGATCAAACTGGTTCAAACTGGATCAAACCAGTGTAGTCTGCATCAAACTTGATAAAATTGATTCAAAGTAGATTAAACTGATCAATCTGGATTAGTTTGCTATAGGATGGCCAAACCAAATTTTACAGGTTTAGATCAGTTCAAACTGGATCAAGTAGATCATACCAGATCAAAAATGTACAAAAATGATCAAACTGGTTCAATCCAGATAAAACTGGATTACACTGGCTAAAAAAGGCTCAAACTGGTTTAAACTGGTTCAGACCAACTCAAATCTGGTTCAAACTGGTTTAGAGTGGTTCCAAAACAGATCAAACTGGTTCAAAAAGTATCAAAACGGTTTTGACTGGTTCAAACCAGTTTAGGCCGGCTCAAACCGGATCAAGCATATTTAGAACAGTTCAAACCGGTTTTGCTCAGCTCAAGAAGGATCAAACCAGCTTAGCCAGGATCACACCAGATCAAACTGGATCATACCAGTGTAGACTGGTTCAAAAGTGGATAAAACTAGATATGACCAGATAAAACTAGTTCATTCCAGATTAAACACATTTAGACCAGTCCAAAATAGGACGAAACTGGTTCAATCCAGTTAAAACCGGTTTAGACCGGTTCAAACCTGTTTAGACCATCTCAAACCAGATCAAATTAGTTTAGACTGCTTCAAACCGGATCAAGTAGATGATACCAGATCAAACTGATTCATACCGGATTAAACCAGTTTAGACCAGTCCAAAATCGGATCAAACTATTTTAATCCAGACAATACTGGTTTAGACCATCTGAAACCAGATCCAACCTGGTTCAAAGCACTTTACAACAATTCCAAATGAGATCAACCTGGTTTGAACCGAATCAAACCGGTTTAGGCCAGCTCAAACTGGATCAAACCAGCTTAGTTCAGTTAAAACAGGATCAAACTGGATCAGACAGGATTAAACTGGTTCAAACTGGATCATACCAGTTTAGACTGGCTCAAAACTGGTTCAAATTAAATCAGACCGGATCAAACTGGTTCAAACTGGATCATATCACTTTAGACTGGCTCAAAACTGGATCAAACTGGTTCAACCTGAATCAAACCAGTGTAGAATGTTTCAAAACTGGATCAAATTGGTTCAAAGCAGATTAAACCGCATCAATCAGGATTAGATCGCTACAGGACAGCCAAACAATCCAACAGTTTTAGTCCGGTACACACCGGTTTAGGCCGGCTCAAAATGGATCAAACCAGCTTAGCCTGGTTCAAACCTGATCAAACTGGATCAGAATGGATCAAACTGGATCATACCAGTGTCGACTGATTCAAAACTGTATCAATTTGGATCACACCAGATCAAACTGGATCAACCCAGTGTAGACTGGTTCAGAACTGGATCAAACTAGGTCAAAGCAGATTGAACCTGCATCATCTGGATTAGATAGTTACAAGTCAGCCAAATCAAACCAGTTTAGACCAGTACAAACTGGATCATCCCAGTGTAGAGTGGTTCAAAACTGGATCAAACTGGATCAGACAGTATTAAACTGGTTCAAACTGGATCATACCAGTGTAGACTGGTTCAAAACTGGATTAAACTGGGATCAGACTGTGTGAAACTGGTTCAAACTGGATCAAACCTGTGTAGACTAGTTCAGAATTGCATCATACTGGTTCAAAGTGGATTGAACCTGCATAACCTGGATTAGATCGCTACAGGTCAGCCAAACCGAATCAAACCGGTTTAGACGGGTTTAAACCTCTTTTTTCCAGCTCAAAACAAATCAAACCAGCTTAGCCATCATCAAACCGAATCAAACTGGATCAGACAAGATCAAACTGGTTCAAACTGGATCATACCAGTGTACACTGGTTCAAAACTGGATCAAACTGGATTAAACCGGATCAAACTGGTTCATAATGAATTGAAACAGTTTAGACCAGGCAAAATTGAAGGAAACTGGTTCAATCCAGATAAAACCGGTTTAGACCAGTTCAACCGGTTTAGACTATCACAAACCAGATCAAACGAGTTTAGACCAGTTCAAACAGGATCAAAGAGGATCACACCAGATCAAACTAATTCATGCTGGATCAAACCGGTTTAGACCAGTCCAAAATCTGATCAAACCGGTTCAATCCAGATAAAACCAGTTTAGATTGGCTCAAACCAGCTCAAACTGGTTTAAACTGGTTCAGACCAAATAAAGCCCAGTTTAATCCGGTTTAGAGTGGTTCCAAAACAGATCAAACTGGTTCGAGTCATGAAAACGGTTTAGACTGGTTCAAACCGGTTTAGGCCGGCTCAAACCGAATTAAGCATATTGAGACCAGTTCAAACCGGTTTTGGCCAGCTCAAAACAAATCAACCAGCTTAGCCAGGATCAAAGTGAATCAAACTGGATCAGACCAGATCAATCTGGTTCAAACTGGATCATACCAGTGTAGACTGGTTCAAAACTGGATCAAACTGTATCAGAACGGATAAAACTGGTTCATACCAGATTAACCCAGTATAGACCAGTCTAAAATAGGAGGAAACTGGTTCAATCCAGATAAAACCGGTTTAGACCAGTTCAAACCGGTTTACACAGTCTCAAACCAGTTTAAACCTGTTCAAACAGGATCAAAGAGGATCACACTGTATCAAACTGATGCATACCACATCAAACCGGTTTAGATCAGTCCAAAATCAGATCAAACTGGTTCAATTTAGACACTACTGGTTTAGACTGGCTCAAACTGGATCAAACCTGGTTCAAATGGTTTACAACAGTTTCACACGAGATCAACCTGGTTTGAACCAAATCAAACCAGTTTAGGCAGGCTCAAACTGAATCACAACACCTTAGTTCAGTTAAAACAGGATCAAACTGGATCAGACCGGACCAAAATGTTTCAAACTGGATCAAGCCAGTGTAGAATGTTTCAAAAAGGATCAAACTGGTTCAAAGCGGATTAAACAGCATCAATCCGGATTAGACTGCAACAGGATGGCCAAACTGAATCCAACAAAATTAGACTGGTTCACAGCGGTTTAGGCCAGCTCAAAGCGGATCAAACCAGCTTAGCCTGGTTCAAACCAGATCTAACTGGATCATAATGGATCAAAATGGATCATAACAGTGTAGACTGGTTCAAAACTGTATCAATTTGGATCACACCAGATCAAACAGGAACAAACCCGTTTAAACTGGTTCAGAACCAGATCAAACTGGTTCAAAGCAGATGGAACCTGCATGATCTTGATTTGATAGCTACAGGTCAGCCAAACCGAATGAAACCTGTTTAGAATGGTTTAAACCAGTTTTGGCCTGCTCAAAACGGATCAAACAAGCTTAGCAAGGATCAAAACGGATCAAACTGGATCAGACCAGATCAAACCGATTCAAACTGGATCATACCAGTGTAAACTGGTACAAAATTGGATCAAACTGGATAAGACCAGATCAAACTGGTTCACACCGGATTAAACCAGTTTAGACCAGTCCAAATTAGAAGGAAACTGGTTCAATTCACTCAAACTGGTTTAGACTAGTTCAAATCGGCTTAGACTATCTCAAACAAGATCAAACCATTTTAGACAAGTTCAAACAGGACCAAAGAGGATCACTCTGTGTTGCGGGAGGTCCTTCCGCTCCTCCAGCCTATAGCCGCTGAGATACC
>NW_004949277.1:174730-177427 GCF_000317375.1 Microtus ochrogaster | reverse complement strand
CTCTCTTCACTTCCTGCTCGGCTGGCGACTAGACTCCCTTCCTGGTTGTACAGAGGGCTGACGGTGATCTGTAAGTTTTTTCCCCTTTAAATAAATAATACCTTATTAATCGTAATTCCCAACTGCTGTGGCATTGTTTGTGACTTACGCCTACAACTCTGGTTCAGACTGATTCATAGTGGATCAAATCGGTTTAGACAGGACCAAACTGGATCAAACCAGCTTAGTTCAGTTAAAACAGGATCAAACTGGATCTGACTGGATCAAACTGCTTCAAACTGTATCATACCAGTGTAGAGTGGTTCAAAACTGGATCAAACTGGATCAAACCATATCAAACTGGTTCAAACTGGATCATACCAGTGTAGACTGGTTCAAAACTGGATCAAACTGGATAAGACCAGATCAAACTGGTTCATACCAGATTAAACTGGTTTAGACCAGTCCAAAATAGGACGAAACTGGTTCAATCCAGATAAAACCGGTTTAGACCGGTTCAAACTGGTTTAGGCTATCTCAAACCAGATCAAACCAGTTTAGACTGGTTCAAACAGGATCAAAGAGGATCAAACTGATTCATACTGGATCAAACCGGTTTAGACCAGTCCAAAATTGGATAAACTGGTTCAATCCAGACAATACTGGTTTAACGGCCTCAAACTGGATCAAAGCTGGTTCAAAGTGGTTTACAACGGTTCCAAATATGATCAACTTGGTCTGAACTGAATCAAAACAGTTTACGCAAGCTCAAACTGGATCAAACCAGTGTAGACTATAACAAACTTGATCAAATTGACTCAAAGCAGATTAAACCACATCAATCCAGATTAGTTCGCTATAGGACTGCCAAACCAAATTTTCCAGGTTTAGACCGGTTCAAACCAGTTTAGACCAGCTGAAACCGGATCTAACCATTTTAGACCGGTTTAAACTGGATCAAATGGATCAAAATGGATCAAACTGGGTTAGACCAGTAAGAAATCGAATCAAAGTGGTTTAGACCAGTACAAAAATGATCAAACTGTTTCAATCCAGATAAAACCGGATTAGACTGGCTCAGACTGGCTCAAACTGGTTTAAACTGGTTCAGAACAAATCTAACCCAGTTCAAACCAGTTTAGAGTGGTTCCAAAGCAGATCAAACTGGTTCGAACCATATCAAAACTGTTTAGATCTGCTAAAACCAGATCAAACCTGGTTGAAAGAGTTTTACAACAGTTCCAAACGAGATCAACCTGATTTGAACCTAAGCAAACTGGTTTAGGCCAGCTCAAACTGGATCAAGCCTGCTTAGTTCAGTTAAAACAGGATCAAACAGGATCAGACCGTATCAAACTGGTTCAAACTGGATCATACCAGAGTAGAGTGGTTCAAAACTGTATCAATTTGGATCACACCAAATCAAACTCAACCAAACCAGTGTAGACTAGTTCAGAACTGGATCGAACTGGTTCAAAGTGGATTGAACCTGCATAATCTGGATTAGATTGCTACAGGTTGGCCAAACCGAATCAAACCGGTTAGACTGGTTTAAACCAGTTTTAGCTGGCTCAAAATGGATCAAACCAGCTTAGCCAGGATCAAACCGGATCAAACTGGATCAGACCAGATCAAACTGATTCAAACTGGATCATACCAGTGTAGACTGATTCAAAACTGGATCAAATTGGATCTGACAGGATTAAACTGTTTCATACCAGATTAAACCGGTTTATACCAGTCCAAATTAAAAGGAAACTGGTTCAATCCAGATAACACTGTTTTAGACCGGTTCAAACCAGTTTAGACTATCTCAAACCAGATCAAACCAGTTTAGACTGGTTCAAACAGAATCACAGAGGATCACACTGGATGAAACTAATTCATGCTGGATCAAACCGGTTTAGACCAGTCCAAAATCATATCAAACTGGATCAATTCAGATAAAACCAGCTTAGACTGGCTCACACCAGATCAAACCGGTTTAAACTGGTTCCAAACCAGAACAAACTGGTTCAACCTGAATCAAACCACTCTAGACTGGCTCAAACCGGTTTAGGGTGGCTCAAACTGGATCAAACCAGTGTTGATTGGTTCAAACTACATCAAATTGTATCAGACCAGATTAAACTGGTTCAAACTGGATCAAACCAGTGTAGACTGGATCAAACTTGATCAAATTGATTCAAAGCAGATTAAACCAACTCAATCCAGATTAGTTTGCTAGAGGATGGCCAAACCAAATTTTACAGGTTTAGACCCGTTCAAACCAGTTTAGACCGGCTCAAACCAGATCTAAACAGTTTCGACAGGTTCAAACTGGATTAAACCTGTTTACACGAGTTCAAACAGGATCAAACTTGTTCTAATCGGATCAAACTGGGTTAGACCAGTACGAAATCGGATCAAACTGCTTTAAACCAGTACAAAAATGATCAAACTGGTTCAATCCAGATAAAACCAGATTAGACTGGCTCAAACCGGCTCAAACTGGTTTAAACTGGTCAGACCAAATCAAACCCAGTTCTAACCAGTTTAGAGTGGTTCAAAAACAGATCAAACTGGTTCGATCCATATCAAAATGTTTAGACTGGTTCAAGCCGGTTTAGCCAGGCTCAAACTGGATCAAGCATATTTAGACCACTTCAAAGCAGTTTTGCTCTGCTCAAAACGGATCAAACCAGCTTAGCCATGATCAAACCGGATCAAACTGGATCA
>NW_004949277.1:167830-174414 GCF_000317375.1 Microtus ochrogaster | reverse complement strand
CTCACTTCCTCTTCCTCCCAGCATTCTGCTCTGTTTACTCCACCCACCTATGTTCTAAGCTATGATCCCAAGCAGTTTGTTTATTACTTAAACAATGAAATCAACAGATTGATATCTGCCACCCCCGATCATACCAGTTTAGACTGGTTCAAAACTGGATCAAACCAGTGTAGAATGTTTCAAAACTGGATCAAACTGGTTCAAAGCAGATTAAACCTCATCAATCCGGATTAGATCGCTAAAGGACGGCCCAACCGAATCCAACAGGTTTAGGCTGGTTCACACCGGTTTAGGCTGGCTCAAAATGGATCAAACCAGCTTAGCCTGGTTCAAACTGGATCAAACTGGATCAGATCGGTTAAAACTGGATCATACCAGTGTCGACTGGTTCAAAACTGTATCAATTTGGATCACACCAGATCAAACTGGATCAAACCAGTGTAGACTGGTGCAGAACTAAATCAAACAGGTTCAGAGAGGATTGAGCCTGCATAATCTAGATTAGATTGCCACATGTCTGCCAAACCATATCAAACAGGTTTAGACCAGTTTAAACTGGATCAGACCAGATCAAACTGGTTCAACTGGATCATACCAGTGTAGACTGGTTCAAACCTTAATCAAACTGGATCAGACCGGATAAAACTGGTTCATACCGGATTAAACCGATTTATACTAGTCCAAAATAGGACAAAACTGGTTCAATCCAGATAAAACCGGTTTAGACCGGTTCAAACCTGTTTAGACCGTCTCAAACCAGTTAAACGAGTTTAGACGGTTCAAACCAGATCAAGTGGATCATACCAGATCAAATTGATTCATACAGGATCAAATGGGTTTAGACCAGTCCAAATTCAGATCAAACTGGCACAATCCAGACAATACTGGTTTAGACTGGCTCAAACCAGATCAAACCTGTTTCAAAGTGGTTTGCAAGGGTACCAAATGAGATCAACCTGGTTTGAACCACATCAAACTGGTTTAGGCTGGCTCAAACTGGATCAAACCAGATAAGTTCAGTTAAAACAGGATCAAACTGGATCAGACCAGATCAAACTGGTTCAAACTGGATCATACCAGTGTAGACTGGTTCAAAACTGGGTCAAACTGCTTCAAAGCCGATTAAACTGCATCAATCCCGATTAGAGCGCTACAGGACAGCCAAACCAAATCCAACAGGTTTAGACCAGTTTACACTGGTTATGGCTGGATCAAGTAGATCACACCAGATCAAACTAATTCATACCAGATCACACTGGTTTAGAACAGTCCAAAATCGGATCAAATTGGTTCAGTCCAGACAATACTGGTTTAGACTGGATCAAACCTGGCTCAAAGTGATTTCCAACATTTCCAAACAAGATCAACCTGGTTTGAACCAAATCAACCGGTTTAAGCAGGCTCAACTGGATCAAACTGGCTTAGTTCAGTTAAAACATGATCAAACTGGATCAGACCAGATCAAACTGGTTCAAACTGGATCATGCCAGAGTAGGGTGGTTCAAAACTGGATCAAAGTGGATCAGACCGGATCAAACTGGTTCAAACTGGATCATACCAGTGTAGACTATTTCAAACCTGGATCAAACTGGTTCAAACTGAATCAAACCAGTGTAGAATGTTTCAAAACTGGATCAAACTGGTTCAAGGCAGATTAAACCGCATCAATCCGGATTAGATCGCCACAGGATGGCCAAACCAAATCCAACAGGTGTAGACTGGTTCACACCGGTTAAGTCCGGATCAAAATGGATCAAACCAGCTTAGTCTGGTTCAAACTGGATCAAACTGGATCAGACCGGATCAAACTGGATCTCACCAGTGTCGACTGGATCAAGACTGTATCAATTTTGATCACACAGAATCAAACTGGATCAACCCAGTGTAGACTGGTTCAGAACTGGATCAAACTGTGTCCTGTGCTACCGTCTCGCCAGCAAGAACGACGCGACACAATCAGGATCCTTCTGCAGAAAAGCTTTATGCGTCTTGAGAGGGAGAGTATAAGCTTACAGAGCGAAGACCTCAAGGGTCGAAAACCCGGCCCTTATATAGCTTAACAGTCCTCGCCTCGGACGTGTCAAACTTTGGCTGCAGCCTGTCAAACCCTATGACGCCACAGGAGAGGCAGAGAGCAAGGGATGGAAAGTTACTATGTGCATGCGCACTGGCTTGACAAGGTAAACTGTCATTTACCATGCACATGCGCACTGGCTTGATTACAGTGGTGGTGCTGATGGTTAGTGCCATCTTGCAATGGAGTATGTGGGAACGGCTCCCCACAAAACTGGTTCAAAGCGGATTGAACCTGCATAATCTGGATTAGATTGTTACTGGTCAACAAAACAGAATCAAACAGGTTAAGACTGGTTTAAACCAGTAGGCCGTCTAAAAACGGATCAAAACAGCTTAGCCAGGATCAAACTGGATCAAACTGGATGAGACCAGATCAAACTGGTTCACACTGAATCATACCATTATAGACTGGTTCAAAACTTGATCAAACTGGATCAGACTGAATCAAACTGGTTCATACAAGATTAAACCAGTTTAGACCAGTCTAAAATAGGATAAAACTGGTTCAATCCAGATAAAACCATTTTAGACCGGTTCAAACCGGTTTAGACGGTCTCAAACCAGATCAAACCAGTTTAGACTGGTTCAAACCTGATCGAGTAGATCATACCGGATCAAACTAATTCATACCAGATCAAACTGGTTTAGACCAGTCCAAAATTGGCTCAAACTGGTTCAATCTAGACAGTAATGGTTTAGACCGGCTCAAACCAGATCAAACCTGGTTCAAAGCGGTTTACAACGGTTCCAAACAAGATCAACCTGATTTGAACTGAATCAAACCGGTTGAGACTGGCTTAAAATGGATCAAACCTGCTTTATTTAGGCCGGCTCAAACTGGATCAAGCCAGCTTAGTTCAGTGAAAACAGGATCAAACTGGATCAGACCGGATCAAACAGGTTCAAACTGGATCATACAAGTGTAGAAAGGTTCAACACTGGATCAATCTGGTTCAAACTGAATCAAACCAGTGTAGAATGTTTCAAAACTGCATAAAACTGTTTCTAAGCAGATTAATCCGCATCAATCCGGATTAAATTGCTACAAGACAGCCAAACTGAATCCAACAGGTTTAGACCAGTTCACACCAGTTTAGGCCTGCTCAAAGTGGATCAAACCAGCTAGACTGGTTCAAACCGGATGAAACTGGATCAGACCGAATCAAACTGGATCACACCAGTGTCGACTGGTTCAAAACTTTATCAATTTTGATCACACCAGATCAAACTGGATCAAACCAGTGTAGACTGGTTCAAAACTGGATCAAACTGATTCAATCCAGATAAAACCAGTTTAGAACAGGTCAAACCGGATCAAGTTGATCAAACCGGATCAAATTGATTCATACCTGATCAAACCGGTTTAGAACAGTCCAAAATCGGATCAAATTGGTTCAATCCAGACAATACTGCTCAAATTGGATCAAACCTGGTTCAAAGCGGTTTACAACAGTACCAAACCAGATCAACCTGGTTTGAACTGAATCAAACTGGTTTAGGCCAGCTCAAACTGGATCAAACCAGCTTAGTTCAGTGAAAACGGATCAAACTGGATCATACCAGTGTCGACTGGTTCAAAACTGTATCAATTTGGATCACACCAGATCCAACAGGAACAAACCAATGTACACTGGTTCAGAACTGGATCAAACTCATTCAAAGCAGATTGAACTGGCATAATCTGGATTTGATCACTACATGTCGGTCAAACTGAATAAAACTGGTTTAGACCAGTTAAACCGGTTTTGGCCTGCTCAAAACGGATCAAACCAGCTTAACCAGAATCAAAATGGATCAAACTAGATCAGACCAGATCAAACTGATTCAAACTGGATCATACCAGTGTAGACTGGTTCAAAAGTTGATCAAACTGGATAAGACCTGATCAAACTGGTTCATACAGGATTAAACCGGTTTAGACCAGTCCAAAATAGGAGGAAACTGGTTCAATTCACTCAAACCGGTTTAGACAGGTTCAAACTGGCTTAGACTATCTCAAACCAGATCAAACCATTTTAGACTGGTTCAAACTGGATCAAAGAGGATCACACCGGATCAGACTGATTCATAGTGGATCAAACCAGCTTAGACCAATCCAAAATCGAATCAAACTTGTTCAATCCATTCAATACTGGTTTAGACCATCTCAAACCGGATCAAACCTGGTTCAAAGCGGTTTACAATGGTTCCAAACGAGATCAACCTGGTTTGAACCGAATCAAACCAGTTTAGACCAGCTCAAACTGGACCAAACCAGCTTAGTTCAGTTAAAACAGGATCAAACTGGATCTGACTGGATCAAACTGCTTCAGACTATATTATACCAGTGTAGAGTGGTTCAAAACTGGATCAAACTGGATCAGACCATATCAAACTGGTTCAAACTGGGTCATACCAGTGTAGACTTGTTCAAAACTGGATCAAACTGGTTCAACCTGAATCAAACCAGTGTAGAATGTTTCAAAACTGGATCAAACTGGTTCAAAGCAGATTAAACCGCATCAATCCGGATTAGATTGCTACAGGACAGCCCAACCGAATTCAACAGGTTTAGACCAGTTCACACCGGTTTAGGCCTGCTCAAATTGGATCAAACCAGCTTAGCCTGGTTCAACCCGGATCAAACTGGATCACACCAGTGTAGACTGGTTCAGAACTGGATCAAACTGGTTCAAAGTGGATTGAACCTGCATAATCTGTATTAGATTGTTACAAGTTGGCAAAACCAAATCAAACCAGTTTAGACAGGTATAAACTGATTTTGGCTGGCTCAAAACTGATCAAACCAGCTTAGCCAGGATCTAACCGGATCAAACTGGATCAGAGCAGATCAAACTGGTTCAAACTGGATCATGCCAGTGTAGACTGGTTCATAAGTGGTTCAAACTAAATCAGACCAGATCAAACTGGTTCAAACTGGATCAAACCAGTTTAGACCCATTCAAAACAGATCAGACTGGGTCAAACTGGTTCAAACTGGCTCATACCAGTGTAGACTGGTTCAAAACTAGATCAAATTGTATCATACCGGATCAAACTCCTCCAAACTGGATTAAACCAGTGTAGACTGGATCAAACTTGAACAAATTGATTCGAAGCAGATTAAACCAATCAATCCGGATTAGTTCGCTATAGGACGGCCAAACCAAATTTTAAAGGTTTCGACTGGTTCAAACCAGGTTAGACTGGCTCAAACTGGATCTAACCAGTTTAGACCAGTTAAAACCGGATCAAACCAGTTTAGACTGGTTCAAACCGGATCAAACTGTGTTAGACCAGTACGAAAGCTGATCAAACTGGTTTAGACCAGTACAAAAACGATCAACCTGGTTCAATCCAGATAAAACCGGATTAGACTGGCTCAAACCGGCTCAAACTGGTTTAAACTGGTTCATAACAAATCAAACTGGTTTAGAGTGGTTCCAAAACAGATCAAACTGGTTCGAACCATATCAAAACAGTTCAGACCAGTTCAAACCAGTTTAGGCTGGCTCAAACCAGATCAAGCATATTTAGACCATTTCAAACTGGTTTTGCTCTGCTCAAAATGGATCAAACCAGCTTAACCAGGATCAAACTGGATAATACCAGATCAAACTGGTTTATACCGGATTAAACCGGTTTAGACCAGTCCAAAATAGGATGAAACTGATTCAATCCAGATAAAACCATTTTAGACCGGTTCAAACTGGTTTAGATCATCTCAAACCTGATCACACCAATTTAGACCAGTTCAAACTGGATCAAGGGGATCATACCGGATCAAACTGATTCATACCGGGTCAAACCAGTTTAGACCAGTCCAAAATCGGATCAAACTGGTTCAGTCCAGACAATACTGATTTAGACCAGCTCAAACCGGATCAAAGCTGGTTCAAAGTGGTTTACAACGGTTCCAAATGAGATCAACCTGGTTTGAACTGAATCAAACCAGATTAGGATGGCTCAAACTGGATCTAACCAGTTTAGTTCAGTTCAAACATGATCAAACTGGATCAGACCAGATCAATCTGGTTCAAACTAAATCAGACCGGATCAAGCTGGTTCAAACTGGATCAAACCAGTTTAGACCGGTTCAAAATGGATCAAAGTGATTCAGACCGTATCAAACTGGTTCAAACTCCACCTGCTGGAGAGGCCCCACGTGTTACTTAAGGACAAAGGCAATTTCTTAAAAACCAAGAAAACTGTTAAGTATCAACAAATCTTTACATTAAAAATTCAACATCCATAAATGAAAGGAGAAATTCTTACTTTAGAGCTGAGTTTGTAGCATTTACTTAACAGCATCAGTTTCAAAGACATTTGCATGGATGGTCCAAACACTACATAATTTCAAAGAATATAGTCAGAAAAAATTAATGTATAATTTTTGGTTTGTGTCTCTGACTTGCAAATAAAAATTCAGAAGTGATTTACAGGGTTTTAAACAATGATGTCTGTACCAGTGTTTAGTGTATCTAATATTTTCTTCTTAGAATTTCAGTATGGGACTAGTCTATAGTTTG
>NW_004949277.1:166632-167510 GCF_000317375.1 Microtus ochrogaster | reverse complement strand
ATTTACAGGGTTTTAAACAATGATGTCTGTACCAGTGTTTAGTGTATCTAATATTTTCTTCTTAGAATTTCAGTATGGGACTAGTCTATAGTTTGAATATAGTTTATATTTAAATTCACCTTGACTACCATTGACTGAAGTCATCACACATAACAAATACTTTAGAAAATTATTGACATAAACATCCATGATTTAATTTCTGTGTCCTCTTTTCCCTGAAGAGTTCAAGCTTGCCAAAACCCGTTTTGATGACCTGGGGATCAAAACAAATGTATGGGGGAAGGGAAAAGGAAACACAGAAGAGGGATAAAAAATAGATTCAGGTGCAACAGCTTTTGAAAACTGACACTAGGAGGTGCACCATTGTGTTGTCATATGAGGCGATGGCTCGATCATCATGGATTACACGAGAACAATATAAGACATCTTAGACTTTATTAACACTTCTTTATGGCAGAGGCAGGGTCTGCGACAGAACTGGGCCCTTGCATCTCAGGAGAGGGTACCTGGTCCCCCCACTGCCAGGACAGTCCATGATGCCTGCCTATCTCCTCTGGGCCTCCCCCAGCTTCTTTGCCCCAGCCCCCAAACACAAACAGGGTAATGAATTCGCTTCAAACTCTGCCAATGCAAACTGTGGCTTAAAAATGGAAATGAGCTGAAACCCCACACTAATACCTGCAAGGACATTAAAGCTTTGCATCCCTGTGTAGAACACGAGGCTCGGCCAGCATCGGTATGCTTTCAGTGGCTTAATGGTAAATGTTGAACAAATTAGTGTCCCCTTGCCGGGCGATGGTGGCGCACGCCTTTAATCCCAGCACTTGGGAGGCAGAGGCAGGCGGATCTCTGTGAGTTCGAGACCAGTCTGGTCTACA
>NW_004949277.1:164459-166532 GCF_000317375.1 Microtus ochrogaster | reverse complement strand
AATCTGGTTCAAACTAAATCAGACCGGATCAAGCTGGTTCAAACTGGATCAAACCAGTTTAGACCGGTTCAAAATGGATCAAAGTGATTCAGACCATATCAAACTGGTTCAAACTAGCTCATACCAGTGTAGACTGGTTCAAAACTAGATCACATTGTTTCAGACCAGATCAAACTGGTTCTAACTGGATCAAAACAGTGTAGACTGGTTTAAACTTGATCAAATTGATTCAAAGCATATTAAACTGACTCAATCCGGATTACCAAACCAAATTTCACAGGTTTAGACCGGTTCAAACTGGATCTAACCAGCTTAGACTGGTTCAAACTGGATCAAAGTTGATGAAACCAGATCAAACTGGGTTAGACCAGTACGAAATCAGATCAAACTGGTTTAGACCAGTAAAAAATGATCAAACTGTTTCAATCCAGATAAAACCGGGTTAGACGTTCTTTTGAAAGTGTATGAATCATAACAAGCTTTTGTGAGAAAAGCACATGTGTTTCTCTGAAAAGAGAAGCCCTCTTTGTGATAACTCAAAGTATTGTTAGAAGTAAGAGCAGTGTTCATTCTCTCTGTAGAAGCTTTACTTTGAAAGATAATCACAATCATTTGAAAGATTATTAATTTCATGAGATGCTTTTTTGAGAAATGCACAAGTGTTTCTCTGAAAATAGAAACATTTTCTTGGGATATATTGAAGTATTGTCAGAAGTGAAAGCAGTGTTCCTTTTCTCTGTAGAAGCTTTACTTTGAAAGATAATCACGTTCTTTTGAAAGTGTATAAACTTTGCACTGAGCATCTGTGTGGTGTCAACAAAGTCACAGGACCTCCTTAAGCTTCAACTTCCTCATCTGTAATGTGGCCAATCGTAATTATTCTCAAGCTCTTTTCAAATGTCGTGCTTCTCTGCACTTCAGCAGTAGTAATTTCCCTGGTCCTGTGAGGGCTTGGAGCAGACTCTTTTGCTGAGACCCAGCTATGTGTTATTACTTAAATTGTGACTTTTCAGGATCCTTGCACGGCTAACCAACAACAGCGAGGGTGAGAAGTGGAGTCTATTCCACCAGGGTGTCGTTCTGTAACTCAGTTTTCAGACCCAGACTGCATCAGGAGGTGTCTGTGCCACATACTCCCAATGATCGGGGCACATTTGGTCCCAGAACTTGGGCTTAAGAAGATGCTTCTATCAAAGGCCAGTTTCAATCGAGGGTTTTAAAGCAGGGAGGGGCTTTAGGGACATCTAGTTCATCACCTTTTAATGACTATAAAGGAGAAGATGGTGTTCTGGGGACATAAGGGATCTGACTAGGTTCCTAGACTGGAAGTGGTCCCATGGGCTCTGGCTCATTACCAGAGTCAGGAGGGACACTTTTGTGGCAGGCAGAAAGCTCTGGGGAGGAGATGGCTTTCAGAGAGAGAGCTTTCTTTGCTGTGCACGGCGTGATTTCTCTTTCAGAGATGCCAGGAGGCGTTGTGTATGGCTTGATAAGCAATTTTAGAAAGAGAGGTATTCTAAGCGCTCGCTATTGTTGTTATGGTGTCATTATTATGGTAATGCAATCAGTAAAATATATCTGCCTCTTAAGGTCTAGTGTAATTGGATCCCTCTGTATTGATGCAATTAAAAGAATTAGTGAGCCCATTAGGTGATTTATATTTTACATAAAAATTTTCTCAAAATGACAAAAAGAA
Organism: Microtus ochrogaster; assembly: GCF_000317375.1. Taxonomy (NCBI): domain Eukaryota; kingdom Metazoa; phylum Chordata; class Mammalia; order Rodentia; family Cricetidae; genus Microtus; species Microtus ochrogaster. Next base: position 164,836 of record NW_004949277.1, on the reverse strand, counting down.
AGAGGTTAGACTTTATACGTGGCTCTGCTTTCACTAGTACATTACTCCCTAGAAAACTGTTAAGTATCAACAAATCTTTACATTAAAAAATCAACATCCATAAATGAAAGGAGAAAGTCTTACTTTAGAGGTGAGTTTGTAGCATTTACTTAACAGCATCAGTTTCAAAGACATTTGCACGGATGGCCCAAACACTACATAATTTCAAAGGATATAGTCAGAAAAAATTAATGTATAATTTTTGGTTTGTGTCTCTGACTTGCAAATGAAAATTCAGAAGCAATTTACAGGGTTTTAAACAATGATGTCTGTACCAGTGTTTAGTGTATCTAATATTTTCTTCTTAGAATTTCAGTATGGGACTAGTCTATAGTTTG
>NW_004949277.1:162344-162851 GCF_000317375.1 Microtus ochrogaster | reverse complement strand
TCTACCTACAGCTTCCTTCTCAGCCATGAAGCACACAGGAGGGTGAGAGAGCAGGAGTATGAGGCAGGGGGATTCTCACTTCCTGGAGAAGTGGCTTGCCTTCTCTTCTCTCCCATCATCCCTTCTTCACTAAAGACTTTCCTCATGCTGCCTTCCAGCTTAACCTCGTGACTGTTAAAGATCAGCATTTGCTGTAGTTTAATTGCAATAAAACACTTTCCTCACTGAGCAGGCAATATGAATTAGAATGAGTTAGCATCACCCTTAGATTTCTGTTCCATTTTATTGTTTTTGTTTTGTTTTGTTTTTATTCTATTTGCTTTGCTTTGCTTTGCTTTGGGACACTGTAGTCCAGGCTGGTCCTGAACTCACTGATTCAATTCCGGCACCCACATAGAAGCTCATAACCCTCTAACTCCAGCCCTAGAGGATCTGATGTGCTCCTCTGGTCTCTGTGGGCACTGAATGCACGTGGGACACAGTCATACATGCAGGCAAAACCCCCAT
>NW_004949277.1:160049-161069 GCF_000317375.1 Microtus ochrogaster | reverse complement strand
TTCCTCTGTAATCAGATTGTGTCAAAAAGTGGAGTAAACAGTTCAGTGAGAGAATCCTTTCTAAAACGTGACTATAGAGGTGTAGCATCATCTAGCTCAGAGGTCAGCACTGGAGATTGAATCCAACAGGTTGATGGCTAGGAAAATGACGGTGAATCCTAATCCAGCCAGCAAATCACTCAGCTCAAAAGAAAAGACAGCCTCCATTTTCTCAGGCTGGACATCAGATCCTGTGCTGTTGAAATCGTTTCCAGAAACTAGGGTTTAAAGAGTGACATCATCATTCTAACAGTGTGTGTCATGCTCTTCCCGCAGCTCGACCATTATCCCTTCATGAGTTACCATCTGCTCAGCTCCTCTGACACGCTATTCAATTCTCCCAAGTCGCTCTTCCTTGGAAAAGTTATAGGTAAGTCCTCGGTTCTTCTGGTACAAGTGTGGTGTTAAAAATGCACCTGTCGCAAGTCTTCCGCAGTAGTAAGTGTGAATTTGCATTTTTAACTACAGAGCTCTCTCAGTGAGGTCAACCCTGGGCATCCCTGTACCAGGAAACCTAGGTGGTGGCTGACAGTGGTTCACAGGAGTGCTACAAAATCCTCTTCAGGGTATTGCTTCTGCAAAACGCTAATTTACACCTGTGATGTGCACTGTGATTAGCATGGAGGGCATCGTAGGCAGTGCCTGAAATGGAACTAGCATTATATGGTACCTATTATAAAGCAAGATGCAATTATCATCTCTCAGATTCACTTTTTAAAATTTGTTCTTTGGGATATTGACGGCCTCTGCCTATGTACAACAACTAATTTAACTTCTTCCCTCTGAATCACTCCTAAGAAAAGTGTCTAATGTCATTTGCAGATTATAAGGTCATGAAGTAGAGGACTCATCCCCTACATGTGAACCACCCTTGTCCTCCCTTCAATATAAGAAATGGGAGTTATCTAGATGAAAAGGCAGGTACTATTGCTCACAAGTATTTTTAGTGTTTTACATGAAGTCCACAAAATTTTTCTATTC
>NW_004949277.1:158893-159949 GCF_000317375.1 Microtus ochrogaster | reverse complement strand
AACCACCCTTGTCCTCCCTTCAATATAAGAAATGGGAGTTATCTAGATGAAAAGGCAGGTACTATTGCTCACAAGTATTTTTAGTGTTTTACATGAAGTCCACAAAATTTTTCTATTCCTGTGAGAGTCTGTCATGAAGTAGATGCCAGTGTCAGCATGAAGCACAGCCTACGTCTCAAGGGGGATAAAAGATCACTTATCCTGAGCCACATAGGCATGACCATGGCCAGATTGCCCCCAAATAGCATGTCCCAGTGTGGAAATGATTACACAAGCTTTTATAGTCACAGGACATGCCATAAATCAAAGCACTTTTCAGACACATTGGTGAGACATGTTGATGGGTCACAGCAAGGCAGGGAACTTCTGTTGTATGTTTTATCCAGTGATGTTCTTAGCTTGAGGATAGTGAAAGAATTTGGAACTTCTACCTGAGTGTAAACATGTTAGGTGGACAATGAATGGATAAGAGGGCTGGAGACAAGAGCTTGGCTCTGGATCTGCAACATTCCAACTGCCCCCAGTCCCAAGGTTCTCATCAACCAACAAGCCTTTAAAATATTTGACATAGCTATGGCTTTCTTTCTGGGCACTTTAGCTCACAGTGGTAACATATAGACTGTCCAGTGGACACTGCTAATGCTATTTCACCAGGCCACTTTCCCCACTGTGCAGTATGCCAATTTGGGAAGCCACAATGTTGTAAGGAGGTTGCTAGTTAGTTCCCAGCCGCTTAGCCCCAAAATAATCACACAGACACTGTATTATTTAAATCACTGCTTGGCCCATTAGCTCTAGGTTCTTATTGGCTCTTACTTCTTAATTTAACCCATCTCCATTAATCTGTGCATCACCACAAGGTTGTGGCCTACCAGCAAAATTTAAGCACATCTGTCTCCAGAAGTAGTTCTATGGCTTCTCCCAGCAATCTTCCTCCCAGCATTCTCTTTAGTTTTCCCCCTCTACCTCTATTTTCTGCACAGGCCCAAGACAGTTTCTTTATTAACTAATGGCATTCACAGCGTACAGAGGGAAATCCCACATCACAAGTTTTTC
>NW_004949277.1:135559-143057 GCF_000317375.1 Microtus ochrogaster | reverse complement strand
AAAAAAAAGAGGTCAGCTTTAGATGTAAGGAAGACAAGGTTTTTATAGCTCAGGGATGGGAGGTTTCCAAATGGGAAATTTGACAAGCAAAATAGTCAGGGTTACAGGAACAGAACATAGCAAGGTGGTCAAAACAAAGGAGTCATAGCAAGAGAGTCGTAACAACCTTTTAAAACAAAAGTAGGGTTGCCAGCTGGTATTACAAGTTTTGAAACAAAGGCATGATAGCAAGGTGCTCATAAGATAGTCACAGGTGACCATAAGAACCTTTTGAAACAATGGCATGGTTGTCACTTCCTGGCACATGCAGTGTAGAGTTGTTTGTAGTTAAGGTTATAGATGGGGCATAGCCCAATCTTTGAGAAACAGATTTAATCATAAACAGGAATAAGCCTAATTTGTCTTTACTATAACATAGCTTTCAAGCCTAAGATGGAGGCAGACTGGTTCATAACTGGCACGCTTGAGACAAGTAGAGTCAAGTCAGCAGGGTCTCTCATTTTACTATTTCATTATGAGACTCCTGAAACTACTGGGTAGACCGAGAATAAAAGGCCAATGCCGCTGGAAGCTTCTTTGGGGTTTTCCTGGGTTCTAAAGAAAGAGCCTCCACTTGAGAGAGAAAACTTCTCACACTTATTATAAAAAAAAATAGTTTCATTATGGAGACTTGGTTACATCAGTCAGAGAGCATTAATTAAAATATGGTTGCAAGGTCACAGCTTGAGGAACTGAACTGAACCTGTAATGAAAGTGATAATGGACATTTATAATAGCACTTCAGCTGTATTAACCCCCTTGACTTTCATCACAGTTCCAGGAAGGTGTTGAGATTCTTATCTCCCCTCAGAGATGACAAAAACCAGGCACAAATATGTAAAGTAGCTGCCCACTGCCACCTGGATTACAAGTAGCAGAACCAAACTTGGAACCAGGCAGGAAGACATGAAGACAGTTCTTGAGGAGTGTGCTGTTGTCTCTGGGACAGGAAACATAGAAGTGAAGCTGAGGAAGACAGATAACAAGAACTGATGGGGGATGGATGCAGGCTAAGGTAGACCAACCCAACAAGCATTGAGTTTTCTATAGCATACCTGAAAATGGGAAAGATGCTTCTATAGAACCGGGAACACATCCATCCTGTTGCTCAGTGAGACAGTTAGAACCCACGAAGTGTAGAATCAGTGTAGAACCCACAAAGGAAAGGCTACATACTCCAGGTTAATAGAAAGGGCAATTGATAGCAAAGGTGGAATTGGAACAAAAATGAGAGCTGCAGTGCATTGACTGCCAGGCCTTAGAGTTTTGTACAGTGTGTACAAATAACTAAGTAGCTACCCTTTAATCCCTTGTGCCCTCAAAATAACATGTTGGCATGGTGTCAAATATACGTTTAACTACATTGTACTTGTGGGTAGCTCCTAGTAGTTTTCTGCATTTGAAAGATCTTATGATTTTATGAAACAAGAAGACAAATTTTGTGACATATCTAACGTTGTATACATGAACATGATGAGTAAATATTGTAACAGCCCAATGAAACAAGATGTCATTATTATCCACTCTCACACATGAGACTGAGGGTTAATCATCTGATGTGTGGGAAAATGGCTTTGAAGGCATGCTACCCTGATTGTGCCCTATCTCATTAGAAGTGGGCCCAGGAGAAACTGGCTCTCATCCTCACTGATCAATGAGATCCCTGTTGATCAAGACAGGAGCAATGCTGAATGAATGATTGTTGAACCAATAATCCTGAAAAAAGAATCACAATGAATGGCATTGGCACAACACATGAGGGTGACATAGTGGGTGGTGACACACAGTAAGGTCAACACAGAGATGATGTCAGTCCTCACCTGGTTTTCAGCTCTGTCCTTTGTTGTGGGTTTTTGCTTGCTTGCTTGCTTGCTTGCTTGCTTTTCTTTGCTTTGCTTTAGTCAGAGATCTGACAATAATAAACTAAAAAGAATGCAGGCCTAAGAATCTGGCAGAGCTGGTTAGACTTGAGTGCAGGCCTGCTTGTGGAAAATAATCTTGGTCCTCTTGTGCTAATGCTTTGTGATTTAACCTCTGAGAGTCTCAGTTTCCTCAAATAAATCATGGAAAACTCACACATCTGCCTCTGAGTTGTTAGTTCCCTGAGGATAAAGACTGTGGGCATTAAAAAAAAATAATAATTTGTCAATAGTACCCAACCCAACATAAAACAAATGCTTAAAGAATATTTGTTGAGTAAATGAACTACCCTTTTACTATTAATCTCGTAACATCTGAGAGATGGCTTATCAATCCTATTGCTTGAAACACAAATAATAAAAGTATTACCACTATTGGATGCTGGCTGTGGGCCCGCCATCTGGTTATATGCTGTATTTATAAATTCTTCCCAACACCACCCTAGACCTCTGCAGCCTCACCAGCCCCACTCTCTAGATACAATTGCACCCTTAGACTGTGATGATCAGGAAGGGCTCCAGACACTACCATAGGCAAAATCACCACCAGTTGAGAGCTCCTGGCTTAAAGAGACAGAGCTAATCCATGGGAAGATGGTGTAGGAAAAGCATGATGTTTGGTCCATGGCCTAGGCTCTGCTGCCTGGTAACACCTGCACCCTTAGGAACAGTGGGAACGCAAGGAGGACAGCTGGTGCAGAAAAACACAATTCTGCTGCTAGAAGCAAAAAAGTCAGAGTGCAAAAACAAAGGCTGTACGAGTGGCTGGGGGCCCTGCTTTTTCACTACCTTTCAAGCTAGTAATCTTTAACTATGCCATCAGTACAGGCAGGACTCAGGGGAGTAATTCTAAATTTCCCTTTGAGCATAGTTCAGTGAAAAATGAACTATTTGCATTTTCCAGATAGATACGCATCTGAAAAGATGAGTTGGGCTCCCAACAGATATCTCTTGCACTCCAAAGGCTTGACAACCCCTAGAGCACCCTGCTATTCAATTGTTTCTTTACTAGGTCAACTGCTAATCAGTAAGTGATCCCATAAAAGGAGAAGGAGACAGATCTAAATAAATAATGCGGCTTCCCACTGAGCTCATTAAGGAACCCTGCTTAAGGAAGGTGTTTCTGAAGAATAGAAGAGAGAGGCCTCATCAAGGACAATGTGAGTTTCAAAATGGGAGTGGGAACAAACATGAGAACTTGATCTGACTGCCTCAGAAATTTAGCATAGATGCTCCTGCAATCCTGAGTCCTTAGCCAGATGTCAGACCCCCAGCAATTAGCGAAGGCTCACGAAGTAGAAAATCCATCAGAACAAGTTGTGTCTACTTCTTGTCATTTACTACCTAAATGATGTCCTAGATTTTTATGAGTCTGGTTTTAAGCAGCAAGTTGTCTCTCAGGAAATGTAATTTGGAACCTAAGGGAGATGGAGAGGGCCCTGTGTCTGTCCCCCATTTCTAATAGTTCTATCAACACCTTGAGTAAAGACAGTAACACCATGTTTAATAGCAACACACGCTTGAGAGGAATGATCTAATGTTCAGGATGACCAAAACCTTTCAAATGTACCTTGACAAGGTAGAAAGATGGGATATAAATAATGGGGTGTAATGTGATAGAGATTAAACTATTCCACACTTAGAAAGAATAAAAAAAAAATTAAAGGAGATCAGAGATTCCCAGAGTCAAGAAAAACCTCAGGTGAATGGTATGAGCACTGTTCTTCAGTAACTGATTCTTCAATGAATCTAACACAGAGCCACTTAAGAGATGGTGTCTGCGGTGTCTGGAGTAGATTGGCAGTCCTCTGAGAAGACCAGATAGATACAGACCCATAACCAAAAGGCCCAGGAAGAGTTACACAGACTGAGTTATGACTGGAGACAAGCTGCAGAATTAGTTGGTCGGGCCCGCTCAACTGGCTGGAACAGACACAGGGAGTACAAGTTTGAAGGGAGAAATTCCATCTCTACAAGTGGGATGATCTCTTCCTTACAAACAAGATGATAATGAAGTCTGTGTGCTAGAGAGTATTCCAGATACTAAGGAGCTTTTCAGACTAAGTAAATCCAAACTAGATGAAGCCTGTATGCCTTTGAAACTCCACGAAGTCTAGTGGGAATATGCTTCTGTGAAGGAGTGAGCAATGCAGTATCTGTTTGAGAGATGAGATGCTAACTATATTCTGGATTGCTTGATATCATCTACTGTATGACTATATCACAGGTGTGAATTTCAATTCAGTATACTGAGCATCGCATCACTATAAATTCTGTTATTGAACAGAGAGTCAATGTGCTCAGGGTGGCAGTATTTATTTTCACTTTAGAGAGTGATTAGCCATTTTTTATTAATTTTTCAAGCTAACTCTTTGTGCCACTGTTGTGACTCAGACTCATATAGAATCACAATGAAGTGGGGTCTATTCATTATAAAAGGACAATGCAGCCTCTCTGCTTGCATCCGAGAAGCCACCCTTGGGGAGAAACCAACTACTCAAGTTGAGTAACCCTTGTTTTACTGACCATTACGGCTTCTCAGCTGCAGGAACTGGGATAGGGTAGTAAAATCCAAGGTGACTTTTTACACTGAGTTTTATATAGTTTGTAAGTCATACTGGTCCCAGATTCTAACATTGTCTAACTGCTTTACTGTCCAAAGCCACTCTGGTAGGAAATGTGTCTCCTGGTAACCATTGTGTGCACTCCATTGCCATCCATACTCCAAATGTGACAATCCCTGGCAACAAGAAATCCTCATATTCTCGGGCTTCCCACTCCTTCCAGAACTTTGGCAGTACTTCACACAACAGAAAGTAACATATTTAATTTTTCAACCCTTGATCAAAGCTGTGGTAGGCATTACACAGCTCACTGAAAATTTCTGGCCAAGGAATTATGAACTGAAAAAGTGTGTACCACTTCCAAGACAGAACATTCCATTGCAGATCCAAGACCCCCTAAAGCTTCCTGTTTCCTTGTCACTCTGGCAGGGTGACTAATAAACCTCAAGTGGTACTTGTTCTACATGCCCAGATCCTGTGACCACAATGAAAAGAGAACCCCTTTTATTCATGATGAATATATAGCATGAAAAAAAACCCTTTGTTTTGTAAGCCACGATGACTACAGGACTGTTTTTTACTATGGCACAGCCTAACCTGCTCCAATTGGCACATGAAGATTGCCGTAAAGAGGAGACTTTGTTTCCTCATACTTGGACTTCAGGTCTTTAACTATGTGACATAAGCAAGCTACTTCTGCTTCTCATCTTGGTTATCTGTTTCCTCTGTGTAAACTAACAACAGCCATGCCCTAACTTCAAAAAATAATATTTAGCAGGCAACATAGTATATGTCCCATATTATGTCTATAATACATAATAGTGATTTCTAATCCTTTGAAATTAAACATATATTCATCATATCCAGTGTGGGGCATTGTGTAAGGAACTGGAGATTTCAGTAGTGTCAAACTCTCCCAGTTTCTGTCTTCAGAAGGCTCAGATTTTAGCTGGAAGAGAAGAGAAGGTGAGGCAATTAGAACAGCAAGTGGCAAGACTGGGAGAAGATGGTCTAGGTGTTTCAGAGCAGTCTAGTCAGAGATTGAAAGGTTCAGCACCATGCTACTGTTAAATCTAAGTGCCAAGAATGCAGTGCAAAGCACAGGGGGGATCACTCTTACTGCCTGTGCTCCACAGTCAAGGTGGCAACAAGGCCAAGTAAATTCTTGCACCTTGGATCACAAGAATGTGTGTATATGTTAGTTATGTAAAAGTGACATTATTTAGGCTAGAATTCATGAGACGTATTGACAGCTAGCATAAGAGCATTGGGAACATTCTTGGTGTCTGGAGCCATTTGCAAAGCCCATGTACCATTCTAGCAATTTGATATGAGTAGGTCTGAGTAGGAAAAGCTGCCCTAAAGAACTCTGAGGCAGTCATAGAACTTCTGATTGCAGATACATCAGATAAGCATTTATAAATAATCACTCAGAGAGTTAATATTAATTATAAATGTTTGGCCAATGGCTCAGGCTTATTACTAGCTAGCTCTTATATCTAACCCATTTCTGTAGGTGGAGACTGCTTGTTCATTTCCCAGCTACCCAGATCCAAATAATAACACAGAAACCATATTAATTGCAACACTCTTTGGCCATTAGCTTATACATATTTCTAGCAAACTCTTACATCTTAAATTAACCTACTTCTTTTAATTTATGAATCACCACAAGGTTGTGGCCTACCAACAAGGTTCTGACTGGTGGCTGGTGTCTTTCTCCTTCAGCAGTTACATGGTGTCTCTTTGACTCTGCCTACTTTCTCCCTATATCTCTGGATTTCCCACCTGGCTTTATTCTGCCCTGCCATAGTCCTAAAGTAGATTCTTTATTAACCAATGGTAATAAAATATATTCACAGCATACAGAGGAGAATCCCACATCACATTTCTATTAATCTGTTTATTGCCACATGGTTGTGACATTACCTCATTTTCTTCCTTGGAGACTAGCTGACATCCCGTAGACTCCACCTTCTTTTTCCCTATTTCTTTGGATTTCCTGCCTGGATCTATCTTGCCCTGTCATAGGCCAAAAGAGCTTATTTATCAACCAGTGAGAGCAACACATTTTCACAGCATACAGAAGGACATCCCACATCCTTACAACATCTGCTACTGCCATGCACAGAATAACTTGACTGTTCAAGGAAATGCAGTGTTTTTATATGCCGTGATGAACTGATCCTCCAGGATCACAAGGACTACCGGCTATGCATCTGGCTTAAGTTGACCCCTTCATCACTTAAATATACCTTTCTGCTTGAGCTATTCTTTCTCAAACACAAATGCTCATTCTCTCTAGTGGTGTGCTTCATTTGTTCCATCCTTTTCTTGCTTCTTTTTTCCCTTCCTTCCTTCCTTTCTTTCTTTTCTCTTTATGATAGAATTCCATGTAGCTCAGGCTTACCTCAAACTCCCTATGTATTCACGGATGACCCTGAAGTTCTGATCCTACTGCCCTCACTTCCTGAGTAATAGGACTACAGGCATGTACTAGAATATTCAGTATATGTGGTGCTGGGGATCAAACCCAGGGCTTCAACCATGCTAGGAAAGTACTATACAGATTGAGCAACACACACACACACATACACACTTTTTTTCTATAGAAGGATGGCCAGGCATATAAAGAACCAAAGAGAGAAGGCAGCGGCATATAGGCTATATATCTACACAATGTGAAAATAGGGAAGGAGTTGAATTTATACCAGCCCTTGATTTTGCACAACCTAGCAGCTGCTGGCCAGCAGCCTAGCACTCTTGTCTTCTATTGTCACTACATGCTCTTCTAGCCATGGGGGTTAAACCCTAAGGTAGTTGAACTTTGAGTTCCACAGGGCATCTGCCCTCATCTTTGTCATTACTACTGTCCCCTCATCTCCCATTTGGGACAAATCCATGAGTCTCTGTCATATCCTCCATGTTCCCCATGAAAACCTGTCAATATCCACACATCAAGCCCATGGTAGATTT
>NW_004949277.1:129023-135209 GCF_000317375.1 Microtus ochrogaster | reverse complement strand
ATCCTGGGACCAGAACTATCACAAACATGTTCATCCCAAGACTGCAAACCCACTCTTGCAAGCAGTTTTCAACCTTTTGATTTTCGTCCCACCACTAATATCCATAGGCTCTGCTTCTTCCACGAGAGGGATAGAAAAACCACAGAGCAAAGGACACAGGGAGAAGTGAAGAACCAGGGCCACCCATGTGGACCCAAAGTTAATCATTGTCATCTAATCTTCCTGTCGCTAAGAGATACCTTCTGCCCTCTCCTTGTTAAGTAGGAGTGCATGCTGTCTCTGAATATCTCTGTGGCATGGTTTCTCCAAGCACTGCAAGCTGTGAATAAAGACACATGGGAACATAACTTGTTTGCTCAAAAGTGTGCTGGGTGCTTATTGTTCTGTGTTGCCCAGACAATAGATGGTAGTCATACTATGGTTGGAATGAGTATGTTTAAGAAAGCTGAAGGAAAGGGACAAATAGCAAGAGAAGGAGAGGAGGGGGATTCAAAACATCTGGCAGAAATCAATTGTGAAAGCCAAGGCAGTCACCTAGATGTCTCACTAAGCTTTCGCTCCATGGAGGAGCTTCCATGGCTGAACTTCTGGCCTCTCCTTCCCACTGCAGCCATTTTTATATCACGAGGCAAACAATGGCAGTAACCTTCATTGGAAATGGTTCACTTTATAGGTGTTCTCAGGCTGTTTTCTTCTTGTCACAGAACTAGTGTAGGGGCCACCTATCCCAAGACAAAGCAGGATAATTTGAAACAAACATGTTTGGGTCTTAAATGAGGTTGGGAAAACCCTCCCTCCCAATCCAGCCTCTGAGCAAGCACAGAGCACATGACAGTTTTAGTGATACACTGTACATTACATTTATGGGTGCCAGGTGATGGACAGGCAATGAATAAAACATGAAATCCTCTGTCTTTAAGCTGTGTGTTTTCTAATGAATGTAGACAAAGAATGAGAAGAGATTTGTGGAGTAGAAGTGTTAGCTAGCTGTAAGTGCTAAGAAGAAAGAAAATAAGGAGGATGGTAACAGAGAGAGAGGGCACACACAAAGATGGCCAGAAAAGCCCTCTTTGAGGCAGTAAAGTTCAAGAAGTGTCCTGAGTGAAATGGGAGAGACAGAGTTGAGATCTGTGGCCTTACGTGAAGGCTGAGGGCAATTGAAAATCTATATGAGGCGAGGGTAAGTCTGGCTTGTCCAGGGGTGAAGGAAAACCCGAGATCAATTGGAAAAGTGGGAGGAAACAGAGGAGTAAGAGAGTCAAAAGCCAGATTGTCCCGACAGAGACCAAGTAGAAGGTCTGAGCATGTGTGCAGTATGATCTGATGTATGTATTAGAAAGGGCATGACAACTGCCTGTGCCATTTTACCTAGAGAAGAAGGGTCAGGCAGGTGGAAGGCCAAGATGAATACAGAAACCGGTCACATGGCAGGTGCTGAGTTGAGATAAGAGAGAACGGAGTTTGAACTACAGGAGGTGTAGTGGTGGTGATGGAGATGTCCTTAAGGGTCCTTTATCCATGGGAGAGCATCCAGCAGGTATCTTTGGGATGAGTGCCTGAGACACTAACACATATAAGGGACAAAAGGAAGCATCCAGAAGAAAAAGCCAGAGTTGCCACTGTTCACTGCTCTATTTCCTGCCTCAGCCAGTGCAGACTGAGAAATTCACAGGAATCGGCCATCATTACAGCTGATGACTCTGATCTTCTTTTCAAATTGTTATTTCTTAAGATGGAGATAGAGAGAATGTGGCAATGGAATTGCCTGCTACTGTATTCAGAGTGAGACCCTGATGGGGACTCACTTCTGGTAATTCATCTCCACCTCCGAAACAAGGGAGGCAGCATATTGATAAATGAACACTTGGCGAACAGCTAATTGAAATTTCAGGTCAGTTGCCTTTGGGTTTTATTATAAAGACAGAGGCGGCAGTTAAACACAGATGGGAAATATGTTTTAAGTGATAAGCAAGGAATACCATTAAAGTGGGTGAGGGGAAATTAGGAAATTGTGAGAAGAATTAAGAAATTATGAAAAATGAGAGGAAATAAAGAAAAGATGATGCTTTCTTCATGTTTGTTTGGTTTAGAAGAATAGCCCCAGTACTTTATCTTGAAGGTTGACTACTCATCTTTTTACTTGCACTAATTTCCACTCTTATACATTTATTCTTTATTATGATTATACTTCATTATGATTACCTCATAGATTTTTTTTATTTATTTTATTTATTTATTATGTTTACAATATTTTGTCTGTGTGTATGTCTGCAGGCCAGAAGAGGGCACCAGACCCCATTACAGATACCTCATAGATTTATAAGAGACCCAGAGACATAACTGATAGGCATGTTACTGTCTTACAGCTGAGGAAAACAAGGTCCACTAAGTTTGAGCTACTTGACCACGTTTGTGTACCCAGCATCTCAATATTGTTGCCAACATAACACTCTTTTGTAATCATTTTTGCTTGTCTCCCAGATGTAGCTTTAGCAATTAAAATGAATACTTAGAGTATCAGGGCCTAACAGACATTGTGCCAGAAGTCTGCCCGTCACATTTGCTGAGGGTGCCTAAGAGACTTTTCTGCACCTGAGTTCCAGTTTCTTAACAGTGAATGTAATCACACCACTATCCTAGCTTTGTCATGAAGATGGAACCTGGCATTGGATGTGGTGGGTTTGGAGTAGCACCAAGCCCATAGCAAATATCGAGCACCCCCTGGGCTGTATTGCAGCTTGAAAGATCTGGGTCCCCTGATACCTGATGAAGTCAGTAACCCGGGAGTCAGAGTGATGGGAGAAGAAAAAGCTTTTTTGGCAACAAGCCAGTGGATTGAAAACAAAGGGCTTTCACATGAACGCCGTCTTGCCAGGAGTCACAGACCCAATTGCTTAGACGGCGTTTCACAGGGTCTGATTTTAGTTACAGCCAGGTAGATACTAGAATGGTCATTAAATCTTTTAGTAATTAATTGTCTTAATGGGATTTTGAGGTTGGTGGCAAGCCACGGGGCATGCCAGGAGTTCCTGGTTCCTGCAGACCTAAAGACAGATAACTGGTAAGAAGGTTGCACAGCTGCTGGTGGTCTTCATTTTTCTTTGTTCATTCCAAGCAAAGCTGGTTCTATATGTTGTGTGGAGTGTCCGGCACAGAGGCGGGAGGCCAGAAGGAGCAGTGAGAAACTGGCTTACTGTTGCAGGACTGAACTAACCCCTGTGTGAGCCTCACTACAAGCAGGGAGTCTTAAAGGCAGCTCTGACCCCAGGACTGGTCACTCACATCAACAAGTGACCAGTAGAAAAATTAGTAACCTTTTGATTAAGAATACTATTATCTCTCCCCCTTGCTTTTCAAATTTGAAATTTTGTTTTACTAACAAAAGCATACAAATAAATCATTTAGTCTTGAAGCAATTCTACTTTAACGATTGACATCAGTAGCAGGGCAATCACTGCTGTCCCAGCACCTCAGCCCACCGCCTTTAACACAGGGACATACTCGACTACTCAATTATTTAGAAATAAATAAGCATTTTGAAACCAAAATTTCACATACTGCATCTCCCAAAAATGTTCCGGGACATGGAAAATGTTGGCATATTTCTATATTCATGAAGTTGTCCATTATTATTCAGGATTTCTTATTTGTGAATTATTCTGCATAATAAACGTTCTTGGTAAACTAGGAGCAGTACCTGTGGTGCCTTTGCAATGCAGAAAGTATCATCAGTGTGTCTATTCTCCATGAGGTCACAATGCAGAAAGTATCATCAGTGTGTATACTCTCCATGAGGTCACAGGCTATGCTCTGCCTTGTTTCATTTCTGATATAGTAAACTGCCATTTTTATGATTGGCATAAGGTCATGCTTCTTGCATTTTTGTACTTTTTAATGGTGACTTTGCCATTCAAAATGTCCCTAAGTGGAGTATTAAAATGCGGTCTCCTGTTCCTGAGCACAAGGAGGCCGTGACATGTTAGAGAAGATATATATATCATATATATTATATCATATATATTATATATATACATATATATCATATATATATTAGCTAAGCTTTATTCCACCACGAATTATAGCACTGTTGGCTGTGAACTCGATGTCAGAAAGTCAGTAATACAGGTTAAAACAGATGCTATGAGACAGAAGCAAACACAAAACAAAGCTCTGGGACAATTACTTGATGAATCACTATAACTAGGTACTTCCGGGAGCCTAATTTTGTATTTCCTTTAAGAACATATCCAACGGTCCCAATTCTGTCTTGGCATGACTATATGGAACATAAGAACTGTGTATCCCAGGGGCTGGCAGCATTGTTTCTAACTGCTGTCACCTACATGTGATGACACAGTACATAAGGTAGTCTTAATTTATGATGCCCATCCATAGCTAGTCTTCCATATGATACCGTGGAGAGCTGTTGTTTCTGTATTAAGTAGAGGGACACATCCAGCCAGTGTCCCCAGGAAGAGAACCTGACTTCCTACCTTGTCATTTCACATTGTCTCCTAGAACACAAACTGGAGCTTTCACTCGCTCTACTACATCTTAGGGTCCAGGGAAGGAACATGGCAGGCATATTTGGGGAACTGACTCCATAAGAAGCCTTTGCATCATGCTCCTGATAGCCTAGAATTTAGACCTGGGGACCCTCAATAACAAAGTAGAGCAATCAGAATTCAAATCACCCTTCGTGGGAATAGTCCTCCTTGAAGTTCTGCAGCAAAGCAGAGGAAGGGAAAAGAATCAGATTCTGATAGGCAGGTTGATGCCGTCCGGGGATGTCCCTCAACAGCGTCATAGCCATCCATGTCTGAAAGGACTCGTGACCCCGCTGGCTTTTCTACAATAAGTCAAAGGAAAAATAAAGCAGGCTTAAAGTAAATGTTTGCTAATAGGTGTTATCCAGCTCTTAAAACCCCGTATTGTATGAATAATCTTGTCATTCTTTGTATGGAAAAAAAAGCAGCATTTGTAGCAAATATTTGTATGACAATTAGAATATGAATATGAATCCACAGGTATGGAAAACAGCCCCATCACCTCCTTTCTTGCATGTGGATGGTGCCTGTGGCATTAAATTCTTTCTGCAGATATGAACCGTTCGCTCATTCTCAACTGTGATTAGGTCACCCCTCTTCTCCTTGTTTATCATATCCCTCACTCACCCAGCATCCAGGATGCCTCCGCTGCAAAGCCAGTCACTAGCTGTCACATCTCTACATGCAGAGATGAACCTGTCAGCATCCTGTCAGCCTCAGGTTGCTTTCTCATCTCTGAGGATGATCAGTCATTGAAGACAAAGGACTATTTCCAGCATCCTTCTTGGGTTTATATCCATGGGATATTATTCATGTGGCTTTACAAAGGAGAAATCTTGACTGCAAAAGATTTCTGTGAAGGAATGGTTTGGGTGTGTCCTTGATGCATTTTTTTAACTTCTTTTCATGTAACTGGGCAGCACATATCAGACTTGCTTTGTCCATGAATGTAGACCCTGTGCCCCGAGTGCTATGAGGTGAGTTCTAAGGAACTGAGGATTTGGTACTGTCCTGTAGTTAGGAATCTCCACAAAACACAAAAAGCTGTAGCTGCAGGTTAAGAGAGCATCTTAACCAAGTCCGATGCTGTAAGTGCAGGAAAGTTAACAGTCACAAAAGAGCAGCTGATGATACACAGGCAGAACAGCTTGTTTTGCCATTCCATGGTGTTCGCATACAGCAAAGCATCATATCATCACACGTACACAATTCTCATTTGGTAATAAAATAGAAAGAGAAAACATTAAAGACATATGCAAATTACCTTAAGTTATGAGAATAAAATTCCCAAAGGCCAAAGCAAAGGAGAAGAGGGGGAAATAAAAAGAGAAAAGGAGGGAAGAATAGAGGAAAGACCGTTTCCCAACTTCATCTCATCTGTCCCAGGAAGAGCCTGCACTCTAAGCCAGTTCTGTGTCTCCACAATTTCCTCCTTTTTTACTTTTAATGAAACTAAACGGAGTTTTAACCAGAAAGTATGTAATTTTTTTGCATTTGGTCAAATACAAAACTGATACATAATCAAGAATTTAAAAAAAGCATAAGTAAAAAAAGACAAGATCTCCTGAGTAAATTGGGAGCATGGGGACCTTGGGGGAGTGTTGAAGAGGGGGGAGGCAAGGAGGGAAGCAGAGAAAAA
>NW_004949277.1:124221-128923 GCF_000317375.1 Microtus ochrogaster | reverse complement strand
TATTAAGTAGAGGGACACATCCAGCCAGTGTCCCCAGGAAGAGAACCTGACTTCCTACCTTGTCATTTCACATTGTCTCCTAGAACACAAACTGGAGCTTTCACTCGCTCTACTACATCTTAGGGTCCAGGGAAGGAACATGGCAGGCATATTTGGGGAACTGACTCCATAAGAAGCCTTTGCATCATGCTCCTGATAGCCTAGAATTTAGACCTGGGGACCCTCAATAACAAAGTAGAGCAATCAGAATTCAAATCACCCTTCGTGGGAATAGTCCTCCTTGAAGTTCTGCAGCAAAGCAGAGGAAGGGAAAAGAATCAGATTCTGATAGGCAGGTTGATGCCGTCCGGGGATGTCCCTCAACAGCGTCATAGCCATCCATGTCTGAAAGGACTCGTGACCCCGCTGGCTTTTCTACAATAAGTCAAAGGAAAAATAAAGCAGGCTTAAAGTAAATGTTTGCTAATAGGTGTTATCCAGCTCTTAAAACCCCGTATTGTATGAATAATCTTGTCATTCTTTGTATGGAAAAAAAAGCAGCATTTGTAGCAAATATTTGTATGACAATTAGAATATGAATATGAATCCACAGGTATGGAAAACAGCCCCATCACCTCCTTTCTTGCATGTGGATGGTGCCTGTGGCATTAAATTCTTTCTGCAGATATGAACCGTTCGCTCATTCTCAACTGTGATTAGGTCACCCCTCTTCTCCTTGTTTATCATATCCCTCACTCACCCAGCATCCAGGATGCCTCCGCTGCAAAGCCAGTCACTAGCTGTCACATCTCTACATGCAGAGATGAACCTGTCAGCATCCTGTCAGCCTCAGGTTGCTTTCTCATCTCTGAGGATGATCAGTCATTGAAGACAAAGGACTATTTCCAGCATCCTTCTTGGGTTTATATCCATGGGATATTATTCATGTGGCTTTACAAAGGAGAAATCTTGACTGCAAAAGATTTCTGTGAAGGAATGGTTTGGGTGTGTCCTTGATGCATTTTTTTAACTTCTTTTCATGTAACTGGGCAGCACATATCAGACTTGCTTTGTCCATGAATGTAGACCCTGTGCCCCGAGTGCTATGAGGTGAGTTCTAAGGAACTGAGGATTTGGTACTGTCCTGTAGTTAGGAATCTCCACAAAACACAAAAAGCTGTAGCTGCAGGTTAAGAGAGCATCTTAACCAAGTCCGATGCTGTAAGTGCAGGAAAGTTAACAGTCACAAAAGAGCAGCTGATGATACACAGGCAGAACAGCTTGTTTTGCCATTCCATGGTGTTCGCATACAGCAAAGCATCATATCATCACACGTACACAATTCTCATTTGGTAATAAAATAGAAAGAGAAAACATTAAAGACATATGCAAATTACCTTAAGTTATGAGAATAAAATTCCCAAAGGCCAAAGCAAAGGAGAAGAGGGGGAAATAAAAAGAGAAAAGGAGGGAAGAATAGAGGAAAGACCGTTTCCCAACTTCATCTCATCTGTCCCAGGAAGAGCCTGCACTCTAAGCCAGTTCTGTGTCTCCACAATTTCCTCCTTTTTTACTTTTAATGAAACTAAACGGAGTTTTAACCAGAAAGTATGTAATTTTTTTGCATTTGGTCAAATACAAAACTGATACATAATCAAGAATTTAAAAAAAGCATAAGTAAAAAAAGACAAGATCTCCTGAGTAAATTGGGAGCATGGGGACCTTGGGGGAGTGTTGAAGAGGGGGGAGGCAAGGAGGGAAGCAGAGAAAAATGTAAAGTTCAATAAAAATCAACTTTAAAAAAGGAAAAAAAAAAGAATGATTACAATAGGCATACCACTGGAGGTATGGAGAATACTTTGTAAAAATCCCTTAGGATCTAATCCTATAAATTTATCAACAAAAATTTGGGCAATGGTGGAGGCATCCAAACCGAGAAATGATTTAGCAAAAGTAAATCCTATATTATTATGTCAGTGGTCAATGAGAGATTGAGCAGAGGCATTACCTAAAAGATAAGCTTGAATAACCTTTCATTTATGTAAAGAATCATTAAAAGTCAAATCAGTAATGCAAAAAGTGGTTGAATTCCAATCACAATGCAAGGTAATTTGTTCTTGTGAAGATAAGTATTTCTTTCCCAATCATCCCACAGTTTGCTTAAGTATATCAATCTCTGTGTGAAGTCGAGCATCTATTCGAGCTTGCTGAATCCAGAGTTCATGAGAGTCTTTATGCCGTTGCTCTACAAAGCGTTTTGTTTGCAAAGATGTATGTAAAGCAATACCAGCCACATACGCAGTAGCATCAACAGCAATAAGGTTAAGAATTACAGCTATTACTATACCTTTATTCTTTTAAATATCTTTTTGAAGAATTCTACAACAATATGATCTAGAGGATTTTGAGTCCAAGAATGATCCAAGTTTACAGGCAGCCAAATATGTGTACGCTGCTGTAATATCATATGTGATTGATTATGAGGATTAAATTTAACAGAGGAATTAATACATGAATATAGTTGACAATCATAACAACGAATGCCAGCTGTAAAATTGATTCTTTCAACTAAAAATACATATAGTAGTGGCACATAAGCAATAACATTAGTACTTCTAAACAAGGTAAATTTAAAAGTACAAGTGGATACAGCTGTTCCAGTAAATGAGTCATTAAAAAGCTGAACAGGCTTTAAGGCAGCCATGATCTTTCAAATATGCATCAGAATTGCAATAGGGACTGTGAGTAAGGCAATGTGATTATCACTGGTTCCTCCATCTCCGCATGCCAGAAGATGGCTTCCAGTTATTTCATTCTCAGCTCGATTCATCCTGGTCACATTAAGCAAATCACAAGTGGTAATATTCCATTCAGAACAAAGCATTAATAAATTGGCCATATGGGCCCCAACTGATCCATTTATTTTGAATTATTTTGCCAACTTTGTCCAAACAAGTCTTTCAAATAAATGGCTAATATTTTAAGCTATCATATGTAAAATCTGGACACATAGGATATGGTAATTTGTCATTTTTAATAATATTGTCCCAGGTCTGATTAATGGACCATGCTGAAAGTCTTTGAAGACAAGTAGGAGATCTGCCAATTTTAATACCAGGGTGTAACCAATGCTGAAATCCCATTGAAGAACAAGGACCATCTCCAAAACATATTGGCTCCCTTTTATCCACATGAGTCAAATTATATGGAGTCCCATTAAAATTATTTAGATAAGTCAAGTTATTCCAAGGAGAAGAGAGGATAATGGGAGTGGTATACACTAACACATCAGTATCTCCCCAAAAGACAGGCTCAAACATAGGTGGGTTACGGACATAAGCCCAATAACTCATAGCTGATCCCTGAACAGAAAAGACAGTTAACAGAGCACACATGGGCAGAAAAAGATGTTCAGCTGTAACTGGTCTTCCGGACTGCTGGACAATAATCTGATTTTGGGCTGCAAGAGATTTCACCTGACACCATGTTGGTAAAGGTGAAGACCTATGTCGTCAAGGTCACTTTTATAGAGATAAGTGTGCCATGGCCAATACTGGAATGTCTTCTACTACTGGAGGGCCATCATTACAACATTGCACTCCTGTCTTCAGTTTCTGCTCCTTTCTGAGCCCTGATCCAGTGGCCATAATTGTCACCCATCCTGCATAGAGACAAGACCATATCCTCTCCCTTTCGCCACTAGCAATGCAGGCTACCATTTAGCATCTATGGCAATTTTGGCCCAAATTTTTTCTGCCGGTTCAGCATTTTTGGGGTGTTTACAAAATGTCTCTCTGCTCTAGTTAAAATATCCCCTTTGGGCAGATTCAAGAAATTTAATATGAATAACACCTAATGTAAACAGCTCTCACATTGTTCTGAAAATCCACATTAATTCCATACCATAATCTTCCTTTCTTCTCCTTTTTAATTTTTTAATTTGTTGTTTCAAGGTATGATGAGCATGTTCAACAATAGCTTGACCTTGTGGATACTATTTAATATTTATTACATGAACAATATTATACCATTTACAGAACTTAGCAAAAATTTTTTGGAAGAATAAACAGGTCCACTATCTGTTTTAATAAGAGAGGGAACAACCAATATGGAAAACACTTCTAATAAATGCTGTATAACATGATTTGTGCATTTTCCAGCCAAAGGGAAAGCCCATATAAATGATGAAAAAGCAGCTATGGTCACATGGATGAAAGATAAACGTACAAATTTTGAAATATAAGAAACATCCATTTGCCAAATTTTATTTGATTGAGATCCTTGAGAATTAACCCTCTGAGGAATAGATATATATGCAACAGATGGCAAATTCGGCAATCTAAAATAATTTGTTTAATCAAGATCAGAAATACATATACATATAACAAAACTGACCTTAAAATCCATACCAATGTAAATTATTCATACCTATATCATATCCCCCTTTAAATGTAAAAGAACATTTATAAACAATATTTTGGGAACATGGGCGCAGTTTTTTCTCTTCAAGCTGCTTCCTGCTGAATGGGGGCATCGTTAATTAGGTATTTCATGGTTTAATCTGTGTGTTAGTTTCATCTCAGTTGGCAGTTGAGCGAAGCAATTTTCTGAAGATGTTCACAGCAACTTTTCGGGAGGTCATGGTCTATCATACCATATCAGGATAGATGCAATCCACAGGGTCTGGTCCTCTGTGAAAACAAAAGAAGACCCTTTCCAAAGC
>NW_004949277.1:121414-122466 GCF_000317375.1 Microtus ochrogaster | reverse complement strand
ATTTAATACAAATTATACTAATTGCTTGTTTTACTGCTTTTGGCTGATTGGTCGATTTACTAGTAGCTTTGGTATGTTCAAGAAATAATCTGAATTATCTTTTTATTTCAATTAAAAGACTAGTCATAGCAAATACCCTTTGATATGTTGACGAAAGAAGTTCATCCTTAAAGGGCAATATCCTTGGCTTTTTAAGCCAACCCTTAAATGGAACTGCAAGCTGTATTTTGCGACTTTCCACTTATTTGAATATTTGAATTTTTTTGGAGCTGAGTGTCAGTCTTTGAACACACATTCGGAGAAGATAAAAGTACATTATAAAAGAGTTTGTTCTGTTTCACTGTCTTCTCATTTTATGTGATATTATGTGTAAAAATACTGAGAGCAAAGGCTTTTTTAAAAAATGCTTTCAGGACCTCTACTCAACATATTCATAGATATGAGTATGGTTTTGTCCTTAATATTATTATTATTATCTAGCAATGGTTAGCAGATGCCATGGTAATTGTCAAAGTATGTGTGCTCACACCAACAACAAAGCCTGTTGTAAGCTAAGAAATTTATTATGCATGGAGTTCATCTATTATTGTAGTTTTCTGACAATGCATCTACACATTTCTAAAAAAAAATAATTTGTTTAGCTTGTCAAAATGGAATTTTATATTGGACATGTGAATGATTAGCATTCATATGTAAATGTTCATGTTCTTCTTGAGCAGAGGGAAAAGTTACTAATTTATCCACTTGAGCATTTTTAAATATCCAGGCAAATTTGTATGTGATGATACATGGGTAATAAAAATGTGGGAAATACTATTCTGAATAAAAGTTTGCAATAATAATTAAAGTTAACAAAGAATGTTTAATGGGATGGAGTATAGCATTAAAAATATTTTGTACAAGCGGGGTGGTGGTGGCGCACGCCTTTAATCCCAGCACTCGGGAGGCAGAGGGAGGCGGATCTCTGTGAGTTTGAGACCAGCCTGGTCTACAGAGCTAGTTCCAGGACAGGCTCCAAAGCCACAGAGAAACCCTGTCTCGAAAAAAAAAAA
>NW_004949277.1:119215-119769 GCF_000317375.1 Microtus ochrogaster | reverse complement strand
CATTGCAGATGGTTGTGAGCCACCATGGGGTTGCTGGTAATTGAATTTGGGTCCTCTGGAAGAGCAGCCAGTGCTCTTACCCTCTGAGCCATCTCTCCAGCCCCACGTCCAAATTCTTCTACGGATGGACTAACCCCTTTCCCAGATCTGTCACTAACTGCTCTTCTGTCATAGCTTTAAAAACAGCAAAAATCATAGACCAGAATCAGACAGGTATTTTCTCATTCTATCTCACAGCCTTTTCAACATTAGTTTGAATTCTTTGCCAAGTATTTATATCTAAAGTGTCTTCTTCTGGAAACCAAGGATTATATTCCTTAATTACTTCTACACACATTTCTAAATCAGAAAAAGAAAAAGAAACACCATGAGTTTTTAGTAAATGCCTTAGCATGCAAGATACGAAGAAGACTTACCTTGTCCCGTTATCCCGTAATAAAGATTACTTACCTGGTTAATGTTTTTAGACCCTTCCTGACTTTTCCTCTTCAGGGTCCCTGTTCAGGAGCCACTTGTTAACATCTAGTGCATTGGGGTCCCTGGGTAAGAGTCTC
>NW_004949277.1:99506-100707 GCF_000317375.1 Microtus ochrogaster | reverse complement strand
AAATGTCCTACTCAACTCTTAGGAGAAAAGAAAGTTTGTTTAATTCTTTAAGTCACAACAAAACTGCTAGAAATTTTGGTGTTCAGCCATTTCATCTGTTCAGAATGTTTATGGGCACAATATAGAAAATGCTAACTTCTTCAAGTTCTCTATAATACTTGAAGTTCAAGATAGGTCAAAACTGACAGGTTCCAAGCAGTCAAAACCATTTTGAGGGACACATTTGGTTGTTCATGTGGTAATTGTAGCATGTTAAGCCACTAGCAGAGTTTAGAGGGCCAAGAAACTGGCTCTTAAAAAAAGAAAGAATAAATCCAGTGTGCTAAGGAGAGCGGGGATTTAGGCTCCCTCCCTATTCACCAGTATTACCTTGTCTTTTATGAGTCTCTTTTATGAAATAATGAATGTTACAGTGAAATAATGGATGTTACAGATGGAAAGCTGGCTGCCCCAATCCCTCCAGATCTACCTCAACATCTGGTCTCAGCAGCTGTCTACACCATGCTGAGCCCTTCATTAGCTGTTCCTAGCCATGCAACAGATGGGACAGTTGGAGCTAGCAAGTGGCAGATGGCTGTGGTTGTCTGAGCCTCCTCCCCATGTTAAAGCATGAAAAGAAAACATAGTTTTTAGCCAGGATGATTGACAAAATTATTTTAGAGAGAATGACCTAAATCTGCTAACCTAATTTGATTTTTCTAGTACAGCATAAGTCTTCACCATAATCTCAGTATGCACATGTAAGTACACACCTACATACATTCTCACACATTACAAACCTGTCTTTAATGTGTTGCTGGGTTTTTTTTCCCCTTTATTGTTTGCATGTGGGGAGGGAACTGAGGTATTAGGGTAAGGCAGCAATTGAGTTGACTTACAAACCCGCTGCCTAACTAGTATAATGACTGCTGGTATAGGGTTATGTGTCTGAGTTTTAAGGGCCTGTTGACCAGTTCATGATACTAGACATAAAGAGCCCGGTATAGAGACAGGTCAAAGCTACTCAACAAACTAAGATTACAGACCAATCTCAGAAAGGTTCTAGTAACCATTGGGGTATAGACCCTCTGTGATTGGTCTAAAAGTAACAAGTCCATTGGCAAAATCAGGCTATCCAGCATATGCTTGTCATCCTCTTACTTATGACACACCATAAAAGATGAATGGCAGTACTGGTGTGAGAGGAGCTATAAGGCAAACT
>NW_004949277.1:97835-98809 GCF_000317375.1 Microtus ochrogaster | reverse complement strand
TTTTAAAAATCTTAGAATGTATGGTATGTATTATATGTGTATGTATGTACATGTTTGTGTAGGGGAGTGTGGGCACTATTGTGGGGTCAATGGACAACCTCAAGTGTAGGTTCTTGCCTCCCACCTTGTCTGGGGCAAGTTCTCCTACTATTCACTTCATACACCCAGGCTGTATGCCTGTGACATTCGGAAGATGCTCCTCTCTCTCTATTTCCCATCTTTCTGTAGGAGCGCTGGGCTTACAGGTCCGTGCTAACATACCCAGCTATGTGTGGGTTCTAGAGCTCTGAATTCAGATCCTCTTGGAGGCCCTCAGCTACCCACCTGGCTTAATGATAGTTTTAATGTAATTAACATAGTAAAAAAAAGCTTTATGTGTGTACTAACTTTACCATTTTGACTAACTGTGATAACTTGCAAAATAGCCACACCAGAACCCCAAATTTATTATCTTATATTCATAGTGCAGTGTAATTATACTGCCTACTATAATGAACTTCCCACATTTTCATATTTAATTAAAGTAACTTCTATTCTCTAGGCAAAAGATTATACTAGTGCTAAGAAAAAGGAAGACTTATGTGGCAATTTCTTCTCTTTATGAACACTAATTTCATATCACTTCAACAAATTTGAAGTGACAGAAGTAAACATATGTACCTTCCATCATCTAGAATTTGCATATTTTGTAATCTATAGCCCATCTAAGAACTGAGGACAGGTTAAAATTATGCTCAGCAATTAGCATTTATGTTGCCTCTGTTTTACCCTTATAAATCACCTAGACACCAAAAACAGTCAACTCAGTAACCATTTGCCTGAGGTCTTAATGTTAATTAAGGATGGAGAAACCATCACCTTTTTCTACTGTAATGAATCCTGGCATACAACATTTTAAAACTACTGAAGATGAAATTATTGTTTACTATTACCTTTTATGTTTTGTTTTGCTTTGTTTTAGAGACAGTGTTATT
>NW_004949277.1:96920-97496 GCF_000317375.1 Microtus ochrogaster | reverse complement strand
AAGTCCTTCCACCCCATATCAAGGCTGAGCAGGTATCCCAACATAGAGAATGGGCTCCAAAAAGCCAGTTCATGCACCTGGAATAGGTCCTGCTGAAACTGCCAGGGAAACCCCTAACAGATCAAGCCACATAACTATGACCCACATTCAGATAGTGTAGTTCGGTCCCATGCAGCTTCCACCAGCTGTTGGTCCATAATCCGTGAGCTCCCAATAGCTTGGATCAGCATCTCTGTGGTTTTCCCCATCATGCTCTTGACTCCCCTTATTCAAATAATCCCTTCTTTCTTTCTTTAACTGAACTCCAGGAGCTCAGTCCACTGCTTGGCTGTGGGTTACTACATCTTCTTACATCTGCTTCCATTCATACTGGATATAGGTTTTATAAATAAAATTAAGGAAGGAAGTAATCTGATTAAAAGGTAAAGCCCTTTCTGATACCCTCTCCACTATTGCTAGGAGCCTTAGCTGGATAGATAACTATCTTTGTGGATTCCTAAGAATTTCTCTTATACCAGATTTCTCCCTAACCCCTCTATCAAAATATCTCTTTCATTGCTCTCCCTCTCCATATCT
>NW_004949277.1:91140-92715 GCF_000317375.1 Microtus ochrogaster | reverse complement strand
TACATTCATTTCCATTGAATTCTAGGAAGTCTTTAATTTTGTTATTTCTTCCTTGACCCAGTGAGATTCAGTTGAGCATTGTTCAATTTCCATGAGTTTGTGGACTTTTGGCAATTAGTATTGCTGTTGAATTATAACATTATTAATTCCTGGTGATTCAATAAGATACAGGGGATTAATCCAATTTTTGTATCTTTTGAAGTTTGCTTTGTTACCAAGTATGTGGTCAATTTGAGAGAAGGTTTCATGAGGTGCTGAGGAAGGTATATTCTTTTATGTTTGGGTGGAATGTTCAACAGATATCTATTAAGCCCATCTGAGTCATGACATCTGATAGTTTCCTTACTTCCCTGTTAAGTTTTTGTCTGGTAGACCTGTCCATTGGTGAGAGTAGAATGCTGAAGTCACCCACTGTAAGTGTATGTGTGGTTTAAGTTGTGATTTAAGCTTTAGTGATGCTACTTTTAGAAATGTGGGGGCCCTTGTATTTTGGGCATAGTTGTTTAGAATTGAGACTTCATCTTGATAGATTTTTCCTGTGATGAATATGAAATGTCCTTCTCTGTCTCTTTCGATTAATTTTAGTTTTAAGTCTATTTTGTTAGATATCAAGGTAGTTACAACCGCTTGTTTCTTAGGTACATTTGTTTGGAAAATCCTTTTCCAACCCTTTACTCTGAGGTAATATCCGTCTTTGTTGAGGCATGTCTTTTGTATGCAGCAGATGAATGTGTCCTGTTTTTTAATCTATTCTGATAGCCTGTGTCTTTTCATAGGCAAATTGAGACTATTGATATTAAGAGATTTTAATGATTAGTGATTGTTAATTCCTGTTATATTTGGTTTTGGTGGTGGTAGTATTGGTGTGTTTCCCTTCTTTGGGGTTTGCTGATGTGAGGTTATCTGTTTTTGTGGGTGCAGTTAGCTTCCTTGGGTTGAAATTTTCCTTATTGTAGTTTCTGTAGGACTGGATTTGTGACTAGATATTGATTAAATCTGGTTTTGTCATGGAATTTTTTTTTCTATGTCTGTAGTGATTGAGAGTTTTGTTGGGTATAGTAGTCTGGATGGACTCCATGGTCTCTTAGTATCTGCAGAACATCTGACCAGGACTTTCTGACTCTCATTGTTTCTATTGAGAAGTCAGGTGTAATTCTGATAGGTTTGCCTTTATATAATACTTAGCTTTTTTCCTTTGCAGCTCTTACTTAGTATTCTTTCTTTATTCTGTATGTTTAGTGTTTTGATTAATATATTGCAAGAGGATGCTTTGGGTAGTCTAGTCTATTTGGTGTTCTGTAAGTGTCTTATACCTTCACAGGCATATCCTTTAGGTTGGGAAAGCTTTCTTTTATGATTTGATTGAATATATTTTATGTGTCTCTGAGCTGGAATTCTTCTTCTATACCTATTATCCTTAGGTTTGGGCTTTTCAAGGTGTCCCTGATTTTCTGGATGTTTTGTGTTAAGAATTTGTTGGATTTAACATTTTCTTTGACTAATGAATGTATTTTCTCTATTGTATCTTCAATGCCTGAGATTCTCTTTTCCATATTTTGCATTCTGTTGGTTATG
>NW_004949277.1:86566-90530 GCF_000317375.1 Microtus ochrogaster | reverse complement strand
TGTAGAACCACTAGTTTCTGGTGCTGCCATATTGCTCTTTATGTTGTAGAATGTATTCTTACACTCCCATCTACCCATCTCTTCCTCCAATTGGTAGAGTTGGAGTCTGTAGCTCTGGGCATCACTCTTCCTCCAGGTGTATTTAGGACCTTTTCTTCCAGCTGCGGTTAGGGTCTGTGACTCCAATGATCACTGTTCCTCCAGGTGCAGGTGGGGCTGGTGGGTCCTGTGGTCATTGTTGTGGTGGGGGATTGTTGGCAGAAGAAAGTTCTGCTGTCTGGTCACTGGGGGTGCCTTGGGTGGGGAAGGGGTAGAAGTTAGGACCTAGAAAGCAGGGCTTTCCATCCAGGATATCAGACACTCACATGTCCCTTTAGGTTCAGGTGAGGCCAGTGGATCCCGTGGTTGCTGTTGCAGTGAAGAATGATTGACTGGAGAGGGTACTGCTGCCTGGTCACCTAGGGGTTCCATGGGTCTAATATTAGTCTTTTATACACCAAAGTATTATTTTTATATGGTGAAATAAATTTTAAAGATCTTAAACCATGCCCAAGAATTTTATTTTATCTTATAACTAAGGTTTTCTTATTTTGCAATTATTATAACAAAAACCATTTTGTAAATACAATTTCCAGCCTTCACAAAAGAAAGAGCTTGATATTTTTCTACTCTTTAGACATTTTTTCTATACATATGGGGAATGAATTCTCTAAAATGTGCTCATAATAAAAGGATAGCTCCTTTAAACAATGAATTTCTAAAGTCCCTAAGAGAGGAGAAGAAAGGGGATAAAAGAACAGCAGAAATGGGAACAGAAGTTGATTGGTAATCGTGGCCTTGGCACTGATGGAAGACATTTCACCTGGACCATTTCACCTAAAACCATCTTTCCATTTATTGACTAAAAAGGGTTAACCCATTCATGAACACTAGCACTGAATAACCACTACCAATGACAATGATTTGATGCTGGATACTATTAAGGTTGGTTTGTTTGTTGGTTTGTTTGTTTGTTTGTTTGTTTTTGCAGTCTGGTAAGCCTCTCCACCAATGCAATAATCCAAATCAAACCAAATCAGACCAAATTAGAAGAAGCCCAGGTTTAATGAATGCCGGCATTCCCAGGCAGCCCCCCCCCCAGGAAAACAGAGAGGGAAAAGAAGAGACCACATGTTCATTCTCTGAGGGGGCAGTATAAATAGCCATGGGAGTGGTCTTGACCCTCCCTGGGGAGGGGTCACCATTTGGTGAACTTTCTCAGAGGTGGAGTTTGGACTGAGGCAACTGCCAGGGGAGGGGTCTTTGACCCCCAACCAAACATTCCAGACTCCTTGTATATATGGATGCCAGTGGGCTGAGGTGATGCCTTCAACCAAACATTCCAGACTCTTTGGATAAAGGGGTGCCAGTTCAAGTCTGGCTACTTCCTGCAGGCATGGGGCAACATAGGAGAGGGGAAGAGTTGGGAGTTGGTGGGCTCATGCTCAGGGAGAGGAGTGGCTGGAGATGTATCTGGTTTACTGACATCCTAGAGACCTCAGGCAGCTGTTCCTTGAGGGAGATGAGAAGGCAGGTGGCTAGGAGAAAAATATATTGTTATTTTTTGGCCCTATGAATGAGACTAGATATGGGAAGGGTCATTAACTGCCAGAAAAAAAGGGACAAAGAAATGCCCTGGTAGTACAGATGAGGCTCAGGTGAATAAGTTACTGTCTCACAATTTGGCATATTCTAGAAGTTCCTGTGAACAGCATTGCTTTAGAGAGAAATAAAGATTTTTAGAATATATTACCTTCTCTCTGGAATGTACAGAGAGATTCAGGAGAGTATGCAAATACTCCTATAAAAAGAATGTCTGTACTTCCATGATTGGTGTATGTGCACTGGTTAAATACCAATAGCACTTAAAGAGTGTCTGCATATAAATGAAAGCACAGGGTGGATCGTCTTTGTTTCCTGTGCTTACATCTTCTCTCTTCCATAAGACAGAGGGGCCAAGATAACAGTCGCCATTGATTATAGGGGCTTTCCTCTGAATCTCTTCTAAGTCGAACACGCTGTGCTCAGCAGGTCTGGGAGGCATGGAGGATGGTGATCTGGCCCAGTGGGTGAAGGAGCTAGTTGTCCAAGCCTGGTGGGAGGCATGGAGGATGGCGATCTGGCCCAGTGAGTGAAGGAGCTGGTTGTCCAACCTGGTGGTCTGATCCTGTAAACCAAGGGAAGCTGAAAGGACAGAGTCAGCTCCAGAAAGCTGTCTTCTGACCTCCATAGTACATGTGCTGTGTCACAGTACCCCCCCCACACACACACAATAATAAATACTTCTTCTCAGAAAGGCCATGGGTTTGTTCAGCATAAGCCTACATTCATGGCAACAACATCTCTTCGCAGGAGTTCAAAATGAAACATGTGCCCATTAATACAAGTTTCAACAGTAATGTTTTCCTGTAAATTGATGGAAATAGATAAAGATAATGGTACAAGCAAAGATAAATATACTTAATGCCACTGAGTTGTCCATTAAAATAGTTAAATGATATATTGATCTATTTTTAAGATACTATAGGCAAGCCATTTCCCTCCTCTGAGCCTTAGTGTGAGTCTGAGAAATGTACATGTTAGAAAAGGTAACTCCAAAGATACCTTCCACTCTACAAGTCTGTGTGGCCAAACCTCTCCCTCCAGTCTCCCAGAGCTTCTTAGATGCATGCACACAAAGGTAATGACAATACCAGTTAATATTTCTAGTAGCCACTCGGCGATGGAGAATAGCATCCTACCCAGCAGCTTCGTAGACAGAACTAGACAATACTACCTACAAATAGATCAGAGTTAGAGAAGGCTCAAGCCAGGGAAAATGGTCTTGGCATAGGTGGGCAGGTATCTGCATAGGAGGAGACTTGAAACAGCCAGAAGGTGAGACTGGTAATGATGGGAGGTTCTAGTGTCAGAGTACTGTGAGAAAATATTGATGGAGACCCATAGAAAGTACCGAAAGACTGAGTAAAAGAGGATGTCTGATGGGTTAGGACCACGTGGGCATTAGCTGAATGGCTCCCAGGGCTCTCTTGTTTACAAAATTAACCTTCAGTCCAACTAACCTTGCCATCCATACTCAAAAGCACAGGGACACTGCCTAAAAGAATGCAGGACTCCCTACTACCAGCCCCATGTTGGATGTTAAATCTTCAACTGCAGCCACCCTACAACATGGCCTTGTGAAGCATCCTCTCTTGGCTACAGTACCTTGCTCATCTGCCACGGGATGTACAGAGGATGTTAAAAGGAAATCCTTCAAGCTGAAGTATCCTGGGTTTAAATGGAATGGTTTCCAGCAGCAAGCCAAGAGAAGGGAACACCAGCGAAGGTTGGGTCTGGGTTATGCTTGAAGAAGTGCAAAGTCCTGAACTTGGTTGAGGGGGAGGAAATGAAATAGAATGCACAAGCCTGGGCTCAAGAATTACATGAATGTCAAAACTCGTACAGCCATGCTGTGCTTCCTCGCTCCTAGCCTTGCCCGCTTCAGCCCCCAACGCTGCTCTTCTTTCTAGCCATCACTGCCCTGCCCTGTGGCCTGTGAGCACCTTGAAACAGAATGAATATTTCCACATCTAAAACTTTTCCTCCCGAGAACAGAAAGATCCTCAGGCTCAGAGACAGAGGGTTTCATTCTCCAGATAGCGAACAGAAATGGGTGACTGTGTTCTACTTTCTCAGGACTTCCCCAGAGTGAATCCTCTCAATTGTAAAACATCTACTCTTCGGAGACTCATGACACCTGGTGCCGACAGTCCTACCTGCCCTTACCACTGCCACACTCCTAGAATCATTCTCTCTAGTTTTTGAGAACGTTGAAACTTATTCACAATCTTTTCTCTGGTCCATAACCCCTAGGTCAGGACAATTCTCTGAAAAGCAGTCCAGCTTGACCTTCCGTGCCCTGACACTCCACTCCCATCCCCCA
>NW_004949277.1:84467-86441 GCF_000317375.1 Microtus ochrogaster | reverse complement strand
ACCTGTGACGTACTTTTCCCACTAAGTCCTCAGGGTGAAGAACCCCCATTCTCACCCCATACACTATCACTCGCTATTCCTTTGTTCTTAGGTGCCCTGAGTCCTCTACACTACTTTCTTTCCTCCATCACTCTACCAAAGCGTACCTCATGAATGTCCCATCGATGACCCCATAATGACCTTTCCCACCTGTCTCTCCAGCACTACTAGAGACACTGGAACCTTCTTGGCTCCTTCAGGAGTCATAACCTATATGGACATTGGTTAGATCTCTTTCTCTCTTGAAAGCATTCCCTTCTTGATCTCCTCCAGTAGGGTCTCCACAACTGCCCTTCCTCCATCCATGCTGAAAGTCTGCCCTAACCACAGCTTCCTTCAAGCTCTTCTTCCCCTTCACTCTGCACAACTCCTGGGAAATCGCATCTACCAAAGGTTACAGCTACCTTCTACTGCCCCCCCCAACACTGAGCTCCCTCAGTCCTCATTTCTTGCCTACCGGTCTGAAAGGCTTCCCTGAGTATTTTAAGAAGACCTTTGTAGCAAGACTGAGTGGAATTTTAATACAGCTTATGACTGTCATCTGCTCTGTAAGCCTGGGCATGGCTCTTAGCTTCTTCAAGTTTCCATTTCCTAAGTAGTTTACTGAAATAAGGATAATAAAACACATCACACTGGACCGAAGGCATAATATTGTACAGCACAATACAAGGGGATACACAGTGTCCCCTTGACAATTTTTCTTCAGTTTTTCTGGGTTTTACCTGGTGCTGAGCATGTCTTTACTGGACCTGGAACTACACTCGTCTTTATTGGGCTTATAATGCCAGCCAGATGCATCTCAGCAACCCACCATCCGTCTAAACACACTGCCAAGAGACTGCAGTAATTGCTCAGCCTCGTGTATCATTACTATGCCCTTAGAAGAAACATTTGAATGTTTGTAACATTATTTACAAGTAAAAAGTCAGACTCATCCATGAAAGAATGGGCTGTGTGTTGGCAAAGGCTAGACCAAGGTAATTCCACCTATTATTTATAACATTCTGAAGCCAGTGAACTGGTCTGCTGGTTGGTCTGTCCTTCATAAGGGCAAGTCTGTAATTTCCTTTATTAGAGTTTAGATTCTACTACTATCAAGGGATATGATTAAAAATATCAGTCTCTAGACTTCAGTCCATTCAGGTTATATAACAGCATACTGTGCCTTGGGTGAGTAACAATTGACAGAAATTTGGTTCTCACTTTTGCTGAGCCTAAGTCTAAAATCAAAGCACTTGATAGTTAAGTGTCTGTTTAGGGCCCAGTCTCTTGTGTTGCATCCTGTGGTGGGAGGATTGAAGAGTCTCTAATCCTCTTCTGTAAGGACTCCTACCCCCTTAAATGTCTCCAAAAGGCTCCACATCACACTGTGTGCCTAGTGTTCAATATATGAACTCTGCGGGACTATTACCCTTCAGAGAAATCAAGTCAACTTCCCCAGCCAAAATCTGTGGGCCTTTGAGAACAACCTGTGGTCATCCCTCCACCTGTACCTTAACTCTCTGCAATAGAAAACCCATCTCCCCTTCTCCTGCCCATCCAAATAGAGCTGACCCAGGTGTCAGTCTTCACATTAGTCTAGCTCCTTCCCTGGCCATTATAATTCATAGAGCCCATGGTTTCTGACGGTTTCATAGGGATCTCACATGGCTTCCCACTATGTTTTCATTATAACCATGTTTGCGTCCTCCATAGGGCTTCACACAGGGGAGAAGAGGCAATAACTAGAAAAAGATCTGGAGTCTGGAGAGAAACTCTGATAGGATGCATCCTGAGGGAAAAGGTTGATCGTGGTAGGAACACAATAAGCCTGCTTACTAAATGTGTAAGTGGTCTGGCCAAGCAGAGAGTAGAAGACAGACGGCCAACATCGGGTGAGCCCTGGAAGAAAGAATGTCCTCCTTCAGGACTAGGAGAACTGGCCAGCTAACTCAG
>NW_004949277.1:82304-83347 GCF_000317375.1 Microtus ochrogaster | reverse complement strand
CCCAGCTGGGGCTTCCCCCCCCCCCCGTTAGTAGCTGGGCTCGGGCCAATTGAGCCCTAACATGCCCCTCGAGTACACAGACGCCTGTGCTCGTGGCTGCCGTGTTCGTGGTATCCCAGTACCTTTTTGCGGACAGGCTTACATTTTTAGTCATGGGCTCTAAGCCATCTAAACCAATTCCCCCATCCTCCCCTCTCGGGCAGCTTCTGGAAGCTCTGGACCCTCACACCCTCATCCCCTCCACAAAACTATCCACACTGATCTGCTTTTGTTTCAAAACTTGGCCTAAGTACACTTTACAAGGTTCTTTCCGCTGGCCTTCCTTCCCAAGGTTCATTTGGCCCCGACATTCTGCGAGAGTTGGCAAATTTTTGTCACCGGTCAGCTAAATGGAAAGAGTTAATTTATATTATGGCCTTCTTTTACATGGCCCTAAAGACTAACCCTACCACTTCTTCTCACTGTTCACCTGCTCACATGTTTTTGGCAATGCCTTCCCTCCAGGAACCCTCCGCTCCGGCCATGGACCCGGCTGACGACCCCCCCCCCCCCCCCGACCTTGTGGGACCACCCCTTCCCACCCTGCCCAATCGGGGGCCACCTCCCCATCCCTCCTTCTTCAAAGGTTTCTTTTAGGTACAGAAAGGACTCGCCTGCACCTCCCCCCCCCCATGACACCTCTAAACATTCCATTCCTAGGTCTCCAGGAATCCTGCATAAATATTCTTCCGGGTCACCTACCCGCTCCTCTAAATCCCCAAAAAAGTCCCATTCCCCCTGTCCCATATATCCCAGCCTTTCCAATCAGGTTTCACCCAACTTCTCCCGCAGCCGGTCACAATCGCGCAGGCAGCTAACAATTTCTTCCCGTTACAGGACCCGCAGGCTGTCTGAATCATCTTCGGATTCCTCCGGGCCATTTCCCCACCCTACCACGCCCCCTCGGTCTTCCAAAACCTCCTCAGGCTCTAACCCCACCCGTCGCCTTGTGCTGGGAGCCGATTTGAATAGCTGCCATTACAAGATGGCATTTGGCCCCAGCC
>NW_004949277.1:69186-76228 GCF_000317375.1 Microtus ochrogaster | reverse complement strand
TTGTCTGGCATCTCTGACAATTCATATCAACAATTCTTTTATATTTTGCTGTTATTTTTATTAAAGTAATACAAATACTTTGTTAAAGTGTCAAATAATCCTATGTGGGTTATTAGGGGGGAAAATGTAGCCAATCAATTTTCAGATTTTTCCCCTCCCTTTGATATTTGTCTCCAAAGCTTAAAGATGCCCAGTTGCTACTCAAGGCTCCAGGAGGTGTTTTCTGTAGGGAAAAGATACCAAACAGCTTCTCTCTGAGAGCCATATGGCCCATGTTTCATTACCCTACTCTGATGCTGTATATGAAAGTAGCTATGTGTAAACAAGGACATGGCTGTGTTTCAATAAAGTTTTATTTACAATGCAGGTGACTGGATCATGGACTACAGAATACTGACTCATGAGCTAGTCCTTGAACATTACTTTTAGTCAGTCAGCTGACCTGTTACTATGGAGGTGGGGAAAAAATCTGCTCCACCAAGAGTAACATTTGCAGCTCCACTCCTCCAGCAGTTTGTGGGGCTAACTTTAGGAAAGATCAGTATGCTGTGTTCCATTATCTCTTGTGTCTTTGTGTGTGCTAGCAGTAGGTGAACTCTATGATAAAACCACATTTTACTTTTATTTATTTTTTGTTTTTGTTTTTTTACTGCAATGCTAGGCACTGAATCCAAAGTCTTGTGCATGCTAGACAAGTACTCTACCACTGAGCTGCAACTCCAGCTCCAGTTTTTATTTTCCATAGATGTAGTCATTTATGTTTCACTTTTTAAAACTAGTTATTAAATCAAGCCAAAATTCTCTCTCAACTTTAAAAATCTTCACCAAACACGCATTGTGTGTATATGACAGTCTCTTCCTTTCATCTTCCTGAGAACATCATTCTGAGGCATTAAGACTAGATGAGTCACTGTGGTCCCTGCCTCTGTGACACCATGGATTCCTTGGCCCCCAGATGATAGGAGCACTCAATCCTTCTGTGTCCAGGTTCTTATTTGGACCACACTTCCTGCAGATTACTGAGGAAGAGAGCAGGGCAGTGTTTTCGGAGACATTACAGACCTGGACAGAGTTAGCTTCGCCTCACACTGAGCTGGGATTAGATGGGGTGTGAAACTCTTGGATGTAAATCACTTCCCTTTGTAGTGTTGGAAGACTTGCTCCATTGTTAGTAGTAGCATTGCTCTGTTCAAGTTCAAGGCCACTCCAACCCTTGGTTCCTCACTGAACACAGTGGTCCTCTCTCTGGAAGCTCTTTGAAGATTTATATCGTCCTCATTTTCTGAAATCTTAGGAGGATTATTTGATGTAAGGCTACTTGAGTACTTTGTACTGGAACATTTTAATGAGCTTTCTTTCACTCTGGAAGGCCATTCTCTGTAGCTCTGTGACATTTCTTTGAGTTGATTTTGGAGGTTAATTCCCCCTACCTTCTACCTTGCTCCTTTCCAGAACTGTGTCGTTGAGATGGCAGGGCTCTTGGACTGACTCTGATTTCTCATATTTGTTCTCATTTGTTCAATTTTCTCACGCATTTACCCAAATTTCTGAGCCATGGCCTCAAATTTGCATTTTGAAATCCCTCATTGATTTTTTTTCTTATAGTCTAAATTTCCAAAAGTTCTGTTTCTGCTCTTTGAATATTTCTCTCTTGTTTCTTCTTTCATAGATGTGATATGATGTTTATTAGAAAATATTGATGATGAGTTTATTTTTATTTAATTTTTCAGTGCTGAGTCTTGAACCCAGAAGCTTACATATTTGGAGCAAGTGTTGTGCCACTGACCTGCTAAGGTTCCAACCTCAGTGATGGTTCCCTTCCAACTGGACACCTTTTCTCTACTCCACCTCTTTTGACGTCGAGTAACTCTGCTTCATGTTTGTTTACCTAACTGTACACATTTGTTTGAGTTGCCTACAATTAGGAGGGAGTCACTAAAACTCTGACTACCATTTCTCAGAACACAGATGGAACACCTCACCTGGGCTTTCCTGGCTAAGGCATTCCAACTGGAGAGCCCTTAATATCAACCACTCTGGGTTTTCCTTATTGATCAAAAGCCCTAGTAAAGCGTTTTTCTACTCTCTTCACTAGAGAGACACACCTGGCTGCCATTTTGTTATTCAAGCTAAGAGGAAGAAATGTTATTAATTGGCTAACAAGGATTTTCAAATGGTCAAATCAGTTATTATTATTAAAAGCAAATTTCATGTCTTAAAGTGATGTGCCTTTCCTTTTTCTTCATGCTTTAGGAAGAAAGCTTGAGAAAGAACATAGAATCACATACAGTTGTATGTGCATTATATGTCATACGGTTATGTGTAATTACATGTACAGAATTATAATTATAAAATTCAGGCACAGTTACTATAGAAAACTTGGAAAAAATTTTAAAAGTATAAGGGAATGTAGGCGGAGGCTGCTTCTTCATTCCTAGCCACCCAGACCCAGAAACTATAATAATTAAAACACTGCTTGGCTTATTAGCTTGGGCTTATTAACTCTCTCTTACATCTTAAATTAACCCATTCCTATTATTTTATACTTTACCATGAGGCTCGTAAGGTTCTGGGGCATCTGCTCTGTCTCCTTTGGCAGCTACATGGTTTCTCCTCAACTCAACCTTCTCTCTCTCTACATATCTGTTCTGGTTTTCTGCCTGGCTTTACTCTGTTAAGCCACTGGCTGGAAGCAGCTTCTTTATTAACCAATGGCAATAAAATATATTCATGGCACACCTAGGGGCATTTCACATCAAAGGAATCTTTAATATCTCCTGTATTTTCAGCATTAATAGACAGCTGACAGCTTGATCCATGTTGTGCATAGTGAACAAATGCACCTATGTGTCTAGATTCATTTCACATTAGTGTTTTAAGTAGATCCAATTTTTAAAGATTGATATACGTGTGTGCATTTATATATGTGTGTGTGTGTGTGTGTGTGTGTGTGTGTGTGTGTGTGCGTGCGCATGTGTATCTCACGGCTCCTCACATAGCTTACGTCCACCCCATACGCAATCATCAAACGCAGCTCATTTCCCAGCAAACCACACCTGGCTACACAACACTGCTTCTGTTACTTTAGGCTATAAACTGAGAAAACATTTTTATTTGACCTGAAATCTGCAGTTGAGATACAAATGGTGTCAGTTTCTCTGGTTATAGATTGGAACTGTAGCAATAACAAACAATCAGAAAATCCAAGCATTTTATCTGCTTTAGAGTTAAAGTGGCCAATTCTCTTTGCAGACAAATGAGAAGGCCTTGGTAAAATGCCATTTTTAGAAACCGGTTTTTATAAATACATGCACTTTTTATGAATCCTACTTTGGGCAAATTAAATATATATACCTTCCTGTGGGGGAAGAGTATTATTTCAACAACATATAGTTTCTGAAATTAAAATCTAAACCAAAATACATTCATGTTTCATATCTGTGCTTTCACTGAACAAGCATGTACTGAACGCTTGCTTCTGCTCTAACACAGCACTTGCTATTCCTCTGGACCATCCCCCTTAAAGTGAGAAGAAAATACATTGTTTGGGGAAAAAGAAGAGAACTAAATATATGGTAACGCCACAGCAGGAACCGGGCCAGGGCCACAAAGAAGGGTTTAGGAATAAAGATGTTAATCCATGTAGAGCCACTGAGATTAGAAACAGGAAGGAAGCCAGCCCTTAAAGGGCAGAAGAACTGGGTCAGAGTTCAAGCATGACCAGCTGCAAAGAAAATCCCTTCTTCCAGGACTCACAATTGATAGCAGAGTCCTTGACAGAATTCAGTGTGGATGTCTTTAACAGGGATGTGGGGATTTCAGAAGCAGAAAACTAAGTAGGGGCAGACAATCCCCACACAGGGCCTATTATACTGATTTTATGGGACATTCTAAAGAAAACCATTGTCTGCTTTCTAAGGCCCCACAGAGTCCAACACAAACAAAAGACTGTGTCAGGAGAACTGTTAGAGGCAGGAACACTGATACTCAAAGACAGGGCAGTGCCACACTAGTCAACAAGAGAGCAGATAAACCAGAAGCTACTTGTGAGATTAATTTTATTTTTGCAAGGGAACAAAGAGCCTAAATAGCTTTGAAGACTCCAATGGATGTGTTATTAAAACTTCATCAAGAAAAAACAGTTCTCAAATAAACAAAAATTAAGGACAGCTCTCTCTACACAAATGGATGCCTGAGGTTAGGGTGCTTAAGGAGATTACGTTTGCTTTATAATGGAGAAGCCCATTTATCTGGAATCGTTCTGCCCCATTTGGCAGCCCAGCATTTTTTTCTGAAGCCACAACAGGGTCATTAAAGGGCTCCATTGATCCCAGGAAAATCAAATGATAGTTGATGCCCTCTCTGCACCGGAGAGAAAAAGCGGAGATTGGAACAGCATGGTGTGGGTCTCCTAATGATGGGTCTGTGGAAAAGAATAAGTCTTCGTGACGTAAAGCACAGTCCCGCTACTGCTCCTCCTGTTACAGCAACACCAGAGCCCACTTGGGACTTAAAGACCCCAGAACGGACAGTGCAATTTTGCTCAAACAGGAAATAAAGCATTGGCCTCCATAAGCGCATTTCTGAACTCATCTTCAGTGATGTCAGGAAGATTTCGCTGGTGGGGGAAGGGGCTGTGTTTTGGTTAATGAGCCCTTCTACTTTAGGAATCTTTCCTTGGGAAGGTGGCCGGGGTGGCCCTCCTCTGAGCGTCAGTCATCTGTGGGACCTGAGTCAACCGAGTTTCCTAGTGACTAGTCAGGTCCTACTCCACATTCATCAAGCTGTCACAAAAGCCATGGGCACTGCAGAGGCACATCCCTTCTGTCACATGCAGATGGCTTCTTCAGCCTTCCCCATTCTCTGTTCATTAGCAGCGTGAGTGTTCACACCCTTTGGTGTGAGGATGGTGCTATTGAACACAATCCATCTGTGGGCTCCTGTGATCTCCCTTTTCCTACTGATCTAGGAATCAGCAGAACATGAGGGGAGAGTTACTGTCTGGAGACATCTGCGAAACAGAAAGCAAACAAGACGTGAGTCCAATTGTTCAGAGACTCTGAAGGGAATAGAGCCTTCCTGAATCAGTCTGATTACTCCTCCTAAGTGCCTGGACACTTGACACTCCCCACAATCCCACTTCCCCAAATCTTTCAAAC
Source organism: Microtus ochrogaster (assembly GCF_000317375.1). Classification (NCBI taxonomy): domain Eukaryota; kingdom Metazoa; phylum Chordata; class Mammalia; order Rodentia; family Cricetidae; genus Microtus; species Microtus ochrogaster. The sequence continues at coordinate 71,069 of NW_004949277.1, read as the reverse complement.
TAGGCTTGTTTTTAACAAGGCAGATGGCATGGCTTGTAGATTGCAGGAATACAGTTAAGGCTTGCAGATTAGCTTCGTGGTTTGAATGGGTAATTATCTATTCTCTTCCCATTAAGATTTAAAAACTCATCCAGATTCTACATCCTACATCCCCACCCTTGAGTTTGAAGCTCCGTATGATGGGAGATTTATCATGAGAGAGCAAAAGAGAAGAAATACATTGGCCTCTTTCCCTGGAACAGAATAATGGTCGGGGGGAGTGGGGGAATCAAAAAGATAGAACTCCTCTTCCATATACTCAGCTTTCCCAGGCTGACATACACTTTCTGTAGTAACCAGGACAGGAGCTCACGGTATGACTGACTTCTTTAGAAGGGTTTGTCTTAACCAAGTGTCAACAGGCTGGAGCTTTTGATCACATTATAAGCTATCCTTCAAGAATTTATGGTCTTAGATATTATTTATCAATGTAGGGCATTTGTCAATGAGTGTAAACACTGATAAAGTGGCCATTAAAATAGATAAAAAGCATATTGATTAAATTGACTTTGTATTTAATAATATACTACATAGCAATAATGCACGGGACACATGCCCGGTATTTTCTTCATTTTCATTAAGACTTGAATGATCCTTGTGTCAGAATAGATTACAGCCCTTACTTGTGTCCTTATCAGGAAAAGGGAAATTACTGCAATTTTTCCAATGCAAAATAGTAATAGCATCAGAACCCTTTAGGGTTACTGTGTCTCCAATGTTCACTCTCTCATCAGTAACATCAGTAAAGGCTGCAGATGCAACCCAGGGGCCATGCTTTTGCCTAGCACATGTGAGACCCTGGGTCTCACCCCAACAGCACAAGTCAAACGTAAAGCCTCACGAATGTCGTGTTTTTGCAGTTTATGTTTGAGTGTGTGTGTTATTGCTTTCATCTAGAGATGACGACTGCTTTACCTGTGTTCCTCAGCTGCGGTCTCAAAGCTTCCCTACCCAGTGCAGCTGCATTTCAGGTACCGATGGCTATGTGGCCCTCCCAGGACTGAAGAGAAGTTTCTACCTGGACTGAATCATTGATGGTTAGGCTTGGGGTGGAGGGCAAGGAAGTCAGACCTTGCATGATGGGTAAGCTCCATTTTCTCTGGATATATCGTTCTATATATATGCATTGCTTGTTTTCTTCTTTTATTTGGCTCTGGACCGTGGGCAGTGGCAGTGTTAGGTCCAGAGTGGAGAACTGACATGAAACAAATTATTACTTAGCTCCTCCCATCTACCACACCTGTGCTTTTTAGGGTCCACCAACAAAGACAAACCAAGTACGCTGTCACCCAAGCACTCATAACCAGAGAGAGACGTGTGCAAAGGCTAATTCAGTATCTGCTGGAAAGTGAGAAGTCTATGCAACTTCCTCGTAAAGGGCTGCCTCTGATTGTACTGTAATCTGTGGATTGGCCATCAAGGTAGGCCATGCATCAGTGCCCAGGAAGACTTGTGAATCAGCTGTTTATTGTCCATCGATGTAGGCCATGCATTGGCACCCAGGAAACCTGGTTAATCAGCGATTTATTGGCCATCAAGGTAGGCCATGCATCAGTACTCAGGAAGCCTGGTGGATCAGCAGTGTATTGGCCATTGAGGTAGGCTGTTGAGGGAGCTGCAGGCTGTGTTCCTGCCACCCCAGCTCCTGGTGCCCGGGCTAGCTCAGTCAGTAGAGCATGGGACTCTTAATCCCAGGGTCGTGGGTTCGAGCCCCAGATGAAGGCGTAAATCACAATCAATACCACACCAGTTTGGAATTATGATTAATAGGGTGGTATTTATTTAAAGGGGAAAAAACTTACAGATAACCGTCCCAGACAACAGCCCTCTGCGCAATCAGGAAG
>NW_004949277.1:65343-66701 GCF_000317375.1 Microtus ochrogaster | reverse complement strand
GATTCAACAAAGCCTATCATCACAGTCAAATTTATCAAACATGATTAACTGTCAACAGGCCCCAATTATCTCTCATTTAAAGGATCCAAAATAGCTCTGTGGAGCACAGCAGGGCTCTTGCATAAGTCAGGCCAATCCTCCCAGCAAACAAGCAACATCTCTTGGTAGGTAGCCATGAATTAGGGTTCACGTGTTCATGTGATCTACCCAGTCTGGCGGGAACCCCATGGGTAACTCCAACTTGTGCTGGCTGCTATAAAGCCACAGGCAAGTAGCTTTAAATTGGATGCCAATATGAAGCAAGAATTCTAATGAGTCTTAATAATAAAAGCCCAGAGTCAGACATAGGGGGAAATGCTGAGAGAGCAGAGATGAAGGAGCCAAACCACAGTCATCTTACCTCTCTACTTCCTAGCCAAAAAGAGACTGAGTTCCTGTTTCCTCCTGCCCTATCACTTCCTCTCTCTGTCCAGCTATATCACTCCTGTCTGTCTGTACAGACCTCCAGACCTCTATGGTTAGCTAGTGGCTAGCTCCACCCTCTGATCTTTAGGCAAGCTTTATTTGTACAAACAAGCTATCACCACACCTCATCACTATGGTCTCCGACTTGTTGGGGTCCAGTGGCAACCTGGACCCTAAATTATTTTCTCTGGACCAGATCCCAACACAAACTATCTCTCTCTTGACTGGCATGGAGGTGCAGGAATAAAGACACAACTCACATGGCTTTATCGGGAGGGAGGTTCTCAGTGATCCCTCATGAAGTCCTGACTTCACATGCTGAAGAATTCCTTTGCTTTATTCTCCAAACAGCCTTATATATCAAAACTTAACTGAGGGGGAAATGCATTAGCATTCTGTTTCCTAGGTAACCAGGTGAATGGCTTTTAGTCAAGTCTAACTCTTTGACCACACCTTTCTATGCCCATTTTGTCATGTCCGCAGCTCTGTCACTAGCTTGGAATCAGGCCATCAACATAATTACAAAGCAAGGAGCAGCATATCCTGAGCTTTTGTTAGGTAGCGACAGCCTGTCTGGAAGATTAGGTGCCGAGGCTGTAAAATCACCTCTTCTTCTGAGGTATGTGAAGGAGATGGGTGTGCAGTTGGACATTCCTAGGACCCACACATCCTCCAGTAACTTACTGTCTGAGGCTGTTCCAAGAGGAGAAAGGATCTCTGCTTACATTTGTCTTTGGGATTCTTGTTGTAACGCTCCAGCCCAAACCCTCACCCTTCACTGCACAATACTAACACCTAGAGAACTTGAAATAATATAGAGAGGCCCAGTTCCCCAGAATCAGACAGAGCCTGTTTCAACAGGTATCCAGCATCCTTGTGTCCACACTTATTTT
>NW_004949277.1:63416-64598 GCF_000317375.1 Microtus ochrogaster | reverse complement strand
TGGGGCTCGAGCCCCACCGCTTCTATTACTACACCATGTGGCTTTCTGATTGTGGAACACCTGGTGCTAAGTGGGGAGGACTGTGTCTTTCACAGATTTTGCTGTATATAACCCAATCGCCTCTACTTTGTGTTACGTGAAGAAAATATTAGCACAGAAAAGAATGAGATCTCACACTCGCGCTTGCAGGTGTGTCTAATCTGTGAGCTGCATGCACCACAGGATAGCTGCAAAAGGCAGCAGGGCTAGCCTGCATGTGACTATCCACACAGACACCTTATTGAGGCTTACTCTCTACCTCGTTTTAATTGACTGTCCAATAGGAAACAGCCTATTGACTGCTGCCTATAGGATTCCATTGAGAGGCATTTTAGCACTTCAGAATTCCACTTAAGACTGTGAGGGTTTCTCCTCGCGTTTTGCCAACTGTGTGCCTGTAGCTTCCTCTTGGCATGCTCCATTTCAAGCATCCTCACTGAGTTAGTTCCTATTATCACCATGTAATTAGAGAACAAAACTATAAAGTAATATTTAACATGCCTTGTTTAGTAAATGCCTGTAATAAATTGTTCTGCAGACTGTCAAATCACAGCCCTACAAACATAGACAAAGGATGCATGCTGCAACTGAATGGTAGATGCTCGATCCCAGGGGCTATCACTAGTCTAAGCCCCAGAGGGGCTTATGCATCTCTTGGAACTGGCATTAAATTTGAATCTTACTGTGTTTGTTTGTATCTGGCAAATGGCACCTAACCTGGGTAGAACATTTTGTATTTATTACTGTGGACTTTCTACAGTCTGTGTGTTGATCAGCTTTCCATCTCATAATGAAATAGCCAAGATAATTAACTTACAAAGAGAAAGGGTTAACTGTGGCTCAGAGTTTGAGATTCTTGTCCAAGATCCGGGGGATCACTTGCTTTGGGCCTCTGGTGGGTGTGCATGTGGCACTGGCTAGGAACATGGACTGGAACCACCTGCTTGATAGACAGGTAACTGTTGTAATTAAGAGCGGCGGGGCTGCGTCCCCAGCACCCCGGTGCCTGCTAGCTTATGCCCCGAAATAACAACACACAAATTGTATTCATTTAAACACTGCTTGGCCCTTTAGCTCTAGCCCTTACTGGCTAATTCTGATATCCCGATCAACCCATCTCTAATAATCTGTGAGCACCAGTCT
>NW_004949277.1:59501-61846 GCF_000317375.1 Microtus ochrogaster | reverse complement strand
GAAGGAGACTCTGGAGAAGTATCAGAAGCTAAAGAATTTGCCTAAAAGGAAGTAAGGAGCTTCAAGAAAGTTTCTGGATGGTTCAAGCAAAGCCACGGATGAGTCTTTCTATAACTATCACCTGAGCATCCACTGAGGGCATGGTGGCAAGTAGTGGATACTCTTCTACTGTTGTGATGGAGAAGACCTGGGAAATGGTGCAGGGACACAGTATGGGGTCTTCCCATCACAAGAAACACAATCAAGATAATCCTCCAAGGGCTCCCCTCCCTCCCAGGGATTCTAGGTTCTGTCAAACTGACAATTAACACTGTCATACCTACTATATAAACGCTTGGTTCAGCTAAGTAAAATTCATAATTCTTATGGTCATTTTTAAACTGAATAACTACAGCATACAAATGCAAGTGGATACATACACATGTGCACGTGTGTGTGCATATATATATATATAATATACATATTATAAATATATAATAGCTACATGACATAAAATGCTTGTTTTCGTGTGCCCTGCCTTCATATTTCATTCTTCAGATAATAGGATGTAATTGAGGCTTTGCTCACAGTGAAAAAGAGCATGATTTGGAACAGGCTATTCAGAGACAAGAAAATGATTTGCTTGCCCAGAATGTGGCCTTCTGGATGCTTAGAGAAATGAATCAAGCCTCTACCTTATAAAAATTCTGATGGTGACCAAGGCGTTTTAGTTCCTGCCAAGCCTATTTTTGGCATTACATTTAAATTTCTACTTACCTAGAAGCAAAATACAGTGCTGAGTTTTCCATACTAAAGTGAACTATTTCTCCTCACAAAATACAGTGCTGAGTTTTCCATACTAAAATGAACTATTTCTCCTCACAAAATAAGGAAAGCCTCGCAAGTTATTGCCAGTCCGACACTGAAATGTGTTCTCCAGCAGAAGAGAGAAGCGACATTACTCAGACCATTTAGAACAAAACCCAAGCCATCGATTGATCCACTTCTCAGGCTGCTAAGCCAGTTCCAAAGGTGCATTAGGGCTCATCACAAGAAACGGAGAGGATTTGTTGAGATTGTTTTACTAGAGGAAAAGAACTGAAGCTTAGATCAAATATAAAATAAGATCAGAGAACCTCGTAAGGGCACCTCTGTAGGTTGTACTTGTAACTACTTATGTTGTAAGGAAATTGTTGAAAGAGCATTGCATGTTTCTAAGAGTCAGGTAGCCCTGGGTTGAAAGTCCTGCTCTGCCCTTATTGATTTTGTATTCCTGAGTGTCCTCATCCATAAAACGAGAGGCAATCATCAACTTGTCTGGTGATATCGTGAGGAAATTAAGCAGAGTGAATGACCATGCACTGAGCCCCATAAGGCGTGGACTGTGTCTGCCTTGCTCATCCTGTACACAAGCACTTGACACGTGCCTGGGAAGAGTTTGCTAGGCAGATAGATTAGGGAATGCTAGCTGACCTGACACCATTCTTTAGTGTTCTTTAGGGTTTCCATGGCTTTATGGCATCCCATCGATTAGATGCGGTTTCCTCAACCATTTGTCTGTGATCTCAAGGTGTTTGGTGTGGCTTTCTAGATGTCAGTATGTAGTGCCTAGTTTGGAATAGAGAGTGGTAGGAGAGAGATCCCTGACATCCAGACACCCAATCTTCAGACAACATGAAGATAGAGGACGTGTATTTGAGTTCATATTCTAATCTCAAAAGAAGTCAGAATTTAAGAATTAAACAGCTCTTTGTTTCAAATTCTTTATACCAGCTCAAAAAAGGCTGAAGCAATAATGAAATATGAGTATTTGAACTCAATCCAGATCTTAATTCCTGTCCAGACTGTTTTTTTTTGCACTAGACCAATATTCCTTTGTCGTGTATGCGCGCACATATGAAGCACGTATGTTGTATCTTACCTACTGATTCAGAGAGTGTAGACTCAGACTCAGGCTACGCCCCTCACTTCTCAGGTGAGGTTGTAAGACTGGGTGGACTTTATAAACCATTTTTGGTTTCTTCTCCTACTAGTAGATCTTGAATCAAAGTATGTGCGACAAACTCATGCTGTCACTGTCAGAAGGCTGTCAGAAATGCTAGTACAACCCCCATACAGCAACTCACACTATCTCACACATTGCAACCCACTCCATATCATACATTACACTGCATTCCACCTCCAAAAACTGCACCTCAACACACCGCACCACATACTATATACCAGCATTTACCATGCTCGCACACACCACCTCACACACACCACCTCACTCACACCACCTCACATGCTCACTCACACCACCTCACTCACACCACCTCACATGCTCACTCACACCACCTCACACACACCACCTCACATGCTCACTC
>NW_004949277.1:30313-33056 GCF_000317375.1 Microtus ochrogaster | reverse complement strand
TGTCCAGAATTATGTTCCAAAGCTTTCATTGAGGATTCTAAAGTATGAAATTTGTCCATTAGAGATAACTTGTCATCTTTGGACATAATTTTATGCCATAAACTGTGCCTTCTTGTATTGACAATCTTTCCGCCAATCTATCATAAGCTTTAGACAAAATTTGATTGTCACATTCAGCAGTTTTGATTCTCTCAGTTAATGTTTCAGTTGCTACGGAAAGGGACAGCTGGAATTTACGATCCAAAGCAGCTGTTCCTTCTTCCATAGTAATGAATTTCTCCTTAACATCAGCCTGTACCTTTTGTAAATTTTGCTCAGTTAACCGAGTCATGTTAAACAAAGATCTGTTCTCTTCCCGGAGAACTTCAAACTGATTCTTGAGAAGATTGTTGTCATTCTCAATAGTTTTTAAATGTTCAACCTCTGTCTTAAGAGACTTGATCGTATTTCTATTGTCAAAACATATAATGCCAAGGAAAACTACGAATCCCAGAAATATCCATAGATGTGAAGTGATAGACACCTCTTGTAAAATCTCCCACATGGTACACTCAAAAAAGCTGTTGAAATTTATAACAGTCATGTTCTCAGACATTTTATTTATAAGAGAAAAATTCTTTTACCTGCAATGACCGGTTCCTGCCAGTGGTGGCTAAAGAGTCCACTTGAGTCCACGTGGCCTAAGTCTGAAATAAATGACTCAAAAACAAAACTTGAAGCAGACACCAGGCTGATAAATAGCAATTAGGCCAGAAAGGGAACAGAAAGAAAAGCCACCAAAGTGAACAAATCAAAGGGATGCCGGTTTGAGCCGGCTGGCAAGGCTGCTGTCACGTGACCCAAGCGCCGGCGGAGGTGGGGGGAACAGAGACTGATCACGCTGTTACAGAGGCACTGCAGCGGGATGGGGAGTGCTAGCTCTCCCGTCCCACTTGATTCTCTAGCAAGCACCAGGAAAGATCAAGTCGCTCAGAATCTCAGCTGCTTCCGCAGCCAGTGTGCATGTCCAGGGAGACCTCCGGGGTGAGGTGCAGCTGGGAGCAGTAGCCCTCAGGAGCCTCCTGGGCGGGTAACTGCAAAGCCCCACGGGGCGGGCGCCAAATGTATTGGTGTAAATAAATGCAAAGGCAGATATTAAAGAATATATATACAGTTTTAATATTTAAACGAACTTACAGAACAGAGGTTCCAGCACGGAGCCGTTTTCACAGGAGGCAGGAAAAAAGGGGGGGGGGGCGCAGCCTCCGCACCCTCGATTTATCAGTCCACAATCGCCCGAGGCAAAACCCGCCCCCTAAAGGGGCTGGCTTAACCCTACACTCTGTTCTTTCTGATCCTGTCCCGGTAGCATCCCCGTCCAGATGACACCTGCTCAATGAAATGAACGTTCAAGTGGCAAGTTCACCACCATAGCCCGCTCAGGTGGTGGTGCTTTCTTTGAAAGTCAGTATCTGAAGTGTGTGGCCAAGTCTCAGTCCAAACAGTATGTTTAAAAGCCTTCCATGTAGAGCTGCTGGATCTTATTTAAATCCCTCAGCTACTGAAAATCAGTAAGAGAACTAATAATAGCAACCATTTCTCAAAGTCATTTGCTTAACCGTGACTTTCCTAAAGGCCCTGGCACTATTGTCCCCATGAAGTCTCACTACATTTTAATATTTATCCAATGTTACCCACATCCTAAAGATCAGGAAACTAAGTCAAGGCACCTTCTACGTGGACAAAGGCAAATCTGATTCCTAGGACATGGTCTCTTCATCATGTCCTGGCTTTTACATTCCCAAGACTTCCAGGTTCATAAAACATGTGGCCTTGATGTTGGCTCACTAGGGAAAGGATGTGCTATAAGGTGCATGAGATGTGAGAGAGCTCTCTGCACTGCAGTGACTGCCTTCGTCTCCAGGACTGTCCTCTTGGGTGCCGTCTGTCTCTACCTGAGCTAGTAAGGGTAACTAACAAGTAGAAGAGGATGAAAGGAGAGTGGGTGCCTTGTTGCTGCAGAAAGGCAATCTCTTCTGTCCCCATGGGGCTCGGGGGATTGTGGGAATAGTTGAGTCAACACATGTGAAAGAGAACAGGGCTTTGTGTCTTAGATTCTTCTCCTTGGCTGGGCCTGGATCAATGGAAGAACACTTGCTTCATAATCATGAGGAGCTCAGTTTGGATCTCCAGAACCCACATAAAGCCTGATATGGTAGCACGTGTCTATAATCTAAGAGTCAGAGTCAGGAACGTCTATGGAAGCCAGGCAATCTAGTGTACACAGAAGCACACAGAGATCCTGTTTCCAGGAAGGTGGAAGTCAAGGACCAATACCTGAGATTGTCCTCTGACCTCCTCCACACATATGAAAGCATGAGCCCATGCACATGATCATGCACACACACCGTACATACACTCAACACACATCAAAATATAACGAATTTTCTTCCTGTTGGAATCCACCAAGCCTCAGGCTGCATACATGGAAAGAAGTCGACCTCCATGGAGAGGCTTTTCCAGTGGCCCCTAACACTGTTCTGGGCTGGTTCTTCATGTTTCCACATCTGACCCCCACAATGCAAGCATCAAATGTTTATCCTTAATTAAAACCCTTGGACTCTTTTGATATTTTGAAAGTAATGAGAACTGGCCTCCTATTTCTTTCTGGATAATCCAAAGGATTAACTAGAGAGTGACCAACTGGCCAAAAGCCAATGCATCTCCAATTTTTAAAAATTCTTTAATATTTAGCTAGTCACAG
>NW_004949277.1:24395-30213 GCF_000317375.1 Microtus ochrogaster | reverse complement strand
GCACCCTCGATTTATCAGTCCACAATCGCCCGAGGCAAAACCCGCCCCCTAAAGGGGCTGGCTTAACCCTACACTCTGTTCTTTCTGATCCTGTCCCGGTAGCATCCCCGTCCAGATGACACCTGCTCAATGAAATGAACGTTCAAGTGGCAAGTTCACCACCATAGCCCGCTCAGGTGGTGGTGCTTTCTTTGAAAGTCAGTATCTGAAGTGTGTGGCCAAGTCTCAGTCCAAACAGTATGTTTAAAAGCCTTCCATGTAGAGCTGCTGGATCTTATTTAAATCCCTCAGCTACTGAAAATCAGTAAGAGAACTAATAATAGCAACCATTTCTCAAAGTCATTTGCTTAACCGTGACTTTCCTAAAGGCCCTGGCACTATTGTCCCCATGAAGTCTCACTACATTTTAATATTTATCCAATGTTACCCACATCCTAAAGATCAGGAAACTAAGTCAAGGCACCTTCTACGTGGACAAAGGCAAATCTGATTCCTAGGACATGGTCTCTTCATCATGTCCTGGCTTTTACATTCCCAAGACTTCCAGGTTCATAAAACATGTGGCCTTGATGTTGGCTCACTAGGGAAAGGATGTGCTATAAGGTGCATGAGATGTGAGAGAGCTCTCTGCACTGCAGTGACTGCCTTCGTCTCCAGGACTGTCCTCTTGGGTGCCGTCTGTCTCTACCTGAGCTAGTAAGGGTAACTAACAAGTAGAAGAGGATGAAAGGAGAGTGGGTGCCTTGTTGCTGCAGAAAGGCAATCTCTTCTGTCCCCATGGGGCTCGGGGGATTGTGGGAATAGTTGAGTCAACACATGTGAAAGAGAACAGGGCTTTGTGTCTTAGATTCTTCTCCTTGGCTGGGCCTGGATCAATGGAAGAACACTTGCTTCATAATCATGAGGAGCTCAGTTTGGATCTCCAGAACCCACATAAAGCCTGATATGGTAGCACGTGTCTATAATCTAAGAGTCAGAGTCAGGAACGTCTATGGAAGCCAGGCAATCTAGTGTACACAGAAGCACACAGAGATCCTGTTTCCAGGAAGGTGGAAGTCAAGGACCAATACCTGAGATTGTCCTCTGACCTCCTCCACACATATGAAAGCATGAGCCCATGCACATGATCATGCACACACACCGTACATACACTCAACACACATCAAAATATAACGAATTTTCTTCCTGTTGGAATCCACCAAGCCTCAGGCTGCATACATGGAAAGAAGTCGACCTCCATGGAGAGGCTTTTCCAGTGGCCCCTAACACTGTTCTGGGCTGGTTCTTCATGTTTCCACATCTGACCCCCACAATGCAAGCATCAAATGTTTATCCTTAATTAAAACCCTTGGACTCTTTTGATATTTTGAAAGTAATGAGAACTGGCCTCCTATTTCTTTCTGGATAATCCAAAGGATTAACTAGAGAGTGACCAACTGGCCAAAAGCCAATGCATCTCCAATTTTTAAAAATTCTTTAATATTTAGCTAGTCACAGAGGGCTGCCTGAGGGGCGAAGATGAGATGCTTTCTTGAGACTTTAGCTCACACACACAAAACCAGACTAGATATCACAAAGAAAAACTCTCAAAAACTCTATACCTGAGAGTACTTTCCATAACTAATTCTACTGTGCACTAACTCTTCTTTCTGCTATTTCGTGCTATGTAAGCTTGGAGGACATGCTGTGAAGTCTCCGTTGTCATCCATTTTTCATTCTAAATTTTTATCTATCTGAACAACTATGGACAAGTAGCTCAATGATAGCATTCCTTATTACAAGTAATCATAGTCAAAACGTGTGTGTGTGTGTGTGTGTGTGTGTGTGTGTGTGTGTGTGTGTGCGTGTGTGTGCATGCAGGTGCCCAGGGAGGCCAGAAAAGGGCCTTAAATCACTTGGAGCAGAAATTATGAGTTTTCATGAAATTCCAAGTATAGGTCCTGGGATCAGAACTTGGGTCCTCTAATGAAGCAATACGTGCTCTTAACCATGGAGCCCTCATCTCCACGTCATTAAGACGCATTTTTACTCTCCTGCTTCCATTTTCATCTTTCACCCATTTGGAAGAGAAGACACTGAGCAAGGACTAAACGAAAGCTCATTCCGGGCCATAAGAGATACACAATGCGGAGAGTACCGTAGATGGTATCAGAGGACAAAGAGGGGGGTTTTAAAGGCTTCTTGAGAAACAAAAACTATCTCAATTAAAATGATCATCTTGTACATCTCCATGGAAATCTGTTCACTGGCCTTAGTTTATTTACCAGGAAAAAAAAAATGCTGTGAACTAAGGAAAGTGCAAAGGAGAAGGTGGAGGCAGGAGAATAACCAGGTTTGCCTTCCACAAAAGAAAACTGCCGAGCCACAGAGCTGGTCCAGTCAACCCTACTTGAGAACCTGCAGAGACTGATTCTGGCTGGGCTGTCCAGTAGTGTCCCTGAAGGTTTGGCTCTGTAATATGACTGTCCACCATTGAGTATCAATTTCCCAAGCATCTTCTCACCCAGCTCTCTACTTGATAGCTACATGGAGTTCCCCATGTCCTACCACACTCCATGATCTGTTTGCCCATCTGTGCCCAGGGCTCTTACAGTATTTGGACCAGCACCTTCCAACTGTGCATGACCTATGCACTCTCTGTGGTGTCATGACATGTCTATGGCTCTGGCTTATTTCTGCTTTTGTGTGTATATTTCACATATGTCCCAAATTCCTTATCCACTGTGCAAGGATTGAACCATATTTATTTCTATCATTGCCTTGTCCCACCTCACTTTCTTCTGTTTCCTCTGTTTCAAGTATTTTCAATTACATAGTAGTTGATCTGTAAGTCACTAATTCCTTAACATAATTACAAGAAACTCTTGCCCCGGATTTTGATAAATCCTAACTCATTCATTACAGGCATTTGTAATGAAATGAGTAGATATCTTAGAGAAGCCTCCCCAATCTGCAGAAATGCTGAGAAGAGAGATGATGAAATGCCACCTCTCAGAAATATTTTCTGATGGGGCTAGAGAGATGATGACTCAGCAGTTAAGAACACTTGATCTTGCAGAATACCGAGGTTTAATTCCCAGCAGCCACATGATGGTTTACACACGATCTATAACACCAGTTCCAGAGAATCCAATGCCCTCTTCTGATCTCCATGAGCACCAGGCATGCGTGTGGTATACAGACATACATGCAAGCAAAACTCACGTACATATAAAACCATTTTTTATTTTAAAATTTTATTTTAAAATTTTAAAATTTCTTTAATAGTACTTAGAAGGCATAAACTGCTAAGAGTCTGGATTCATTTGAGCTTTGGGAAGAATCATGTGGTTTGTACATTCCAAGATGAGCACCTCAGAATCAGGTGATCCCAAGTGAACTCTGTTTTTTAGGCGTAGATTCCAAGATTCGTGAGAAGAGAAGCCGAGTACCTGAACACTGGTGACTCTACACTACACCTAATATGTCTAGAGTTATAGCTTATGTTCCAAAAGCAGCTCAAAATGGGCTTGAAAGACCCTCAGAATGGTCCTTCCCTCAAGAGGAGACCCCTAACCCAAGGAACAGTCAAGACCACGGGCTGCAATTAGCAAGAGGTTTATTGGGTGGGCACAGGTACCTGTGGGCGGCAAAGTCCTTTCGGAGGACTTGCGTGCCTGCAGGCTGGGAGAAGGTCTTTTTATAGGAAAAGGGTGGCAAAAGCAGGCAAACAGAAGCAATGCATGGTTACAGGGATCTCATTGGTCAGTTCGAATGAGGTGATGGGTTCATTTAGGGGACAAGTTCCCCGGAGACATGAAGGTCTGATAATAATAGCGGACTTGGCCCTATCTAGGGTACATGTAGCTTTTCCCAGAACTGTTCGTTCCCCTCCTAGGCCTGGTGTCTGACCACAGATATCCTGTTTGACCACCTAGGAGTACTGACTTTACCTTGAACTTACATTTGTTTGTGTGAAGGGCTTTGCAAAATGGCATTACAGCAGCTAAGCTGGGGTCTTTCAGGCTGCAGACAATTTATGGTTAATTGACCAGAATCTAATTATATCCTGAGCTATGCCTAGAAGGACAGTCATGGGACAAACATCACAAACCCGGTCAAACAAGCTGGACATCCCACTTTTTGACTCCAGCAGTGCATCAGAAATGCCTTGCCCAATGTGTGTTTTCCACTCATTCAAGGATGTTTCCTTAAATATGCTGTGTGTGATAGTTATTATATTGGCTCTTAACCAACGTGAAGTGAATTATAAGTTAGTTGATGGTAAGAACAAAAGTCTAAATTTGCTTGAAACTATCTTTGGCAGAGCAGGAAGTCAATTGATTATCACTGAGTCACACTGTCTCTAGGGGTCCATTGCCTCTCCCCTCCCTAATCACTCTGGTCTGCTACAAGAACTGTTCCCCAGCCCACAGTCTGGAAGACAACCTGCCAGCTGCGTTCTCTTCCCTCACATTGCTTCATTTTTCTTTACTGTGCTTTTCCATCTGCAGAGATCTTGTTGGTGGAGATTTCACCTATTGCCTGTCTCATCCCTGGGATACACTGTGAATAACCCAATAAGACAAGGCATTTCACAGGGCTGGGTCCCTTATCCCTTGCTGTTATGACCTTCCTGCTCATCAGATTTCCAGATGATGGAGAATCAGGAAGAACAAGGGAATCCAGCTGTACCATGGTAGCATATGTGAAAGTACTCTGATAGTTGAGAAATTCGACTTAAATGTGAGCTATCATCATTATTTTAAGTGACTTTAAGTCCAAGCCAAACCAATTGAATATAAGCACATACATTTAAGTTCAAAATCAATTATACAAGTTGTAGAAGGCCTGAGTACTGCCCACACGGGGTCAGAGTCAGAAGTCAGTAACCCTGAGGCTGGCAGGCTGAGCTGATAATGGGCATCCTTGGGTCACCATCAGTTAGAAGCACCACACTGCGAGGTGGGTTGGCACCGCCAACCCAGAAGGAGGACAAGTGAGGGCAATCCTAGACAAGAGCAGTAGGAACTGAGGGGCAGCCTGAGGGCAAACTAAGGTGACAGTCTTTAAGTGTGTCTGTAGGGGGTGCTTGTGAGTGTGTTGGGAACGAATAAGTAGAGTCATTTAGATCTTCAAGCAGATTTAAATAAGGATGCCTTGGATAAGGAGAGTGATTGGAGCCCAGAGTTAGGACTCAGTAATCCAGAGTATTTTGGCAAGCCCAAGCTCACAGACAGGTTGCATGGCTATGGGGCTTGTGAAGTAAGCTGTAAGGGGCCTCTTGGTTGCGGGAAGGCTGAACCACCCACCCCTGTGGACCCAGCTCTACCAACACCGCTCTGCTCTGAAGATCAGGGCTTTCATTCCATTCAGATTGATGTCCTCTCTACTCCACCTGGCAGCTGATGAAATAGGGCTTAGCAGCCCTGGCTGAGGTCTGCTGGGCCTTTGGATCTCTGGCTACTGTTCAGCCTGCCTCTGACTAACCAGAATGTGACCATTTTGGCCCTCTAAAAGCTCTGGACTCTGTTACTGCTCTGCCCTATGGTTATAGCTGGATATGCCTTGACCTTTATGCAGCAAAGCTCACAAATCTGACAGGATTTTGAGTAGGCCCTGAATTCCAAGTGTCCAATGAGTGGCCACATCCAATTTCAAAATTTTAAAGAGCAACTCAACACTGCAACTTTGGTGTTTGAGATGCCTTCATTCTCATTTCTACATGTCATAATTTTAACTTTTCCACAATACATTGAAATTTTTTTCTTCTTCTATTTAAAATGATTAAAAATACAAAAAGTTTGAGGTTACTAAGATCTGTAATATTTGCAATTGA
>NW_004949277.1:18867-24076 GCF_000317375.1 Microtus ochrogaster | reverse complement strand
TCAACTGCTCCTGAACATGAGGCCTGTCCTGGAGTGGTTGATATACCCAGGAGCAAAGATCCAGAGACCAGATAGAGCCACTGATTTCTTGAATGGAAGAAATCAAGTACAGCTGTCTGTGATAAGGGATGTGGAGAAAGTTAGGGACCAAAGTCAGGGAGGAGGCAGCAGGCAGGTGCTGAGAGACTTCATGGGTATGCTAGAGCAAGTCTGAAATTCATAGTAAGTCCAATGGGAAGTTAGTGGAGGGTCTTAAAATACTATTCAGACTCCGTGTAACCTAACAGTAGGGAGACCATGAGTAGGGGCAAAGAGCCAGAAAGGAAGACTCTGTTATGGAGAGTCCAGCAGAGAGAGAGTGTGACTTGAGACTAAAAGACAAAAATTAGATTAGAGATGCATTGTGGGTATATTAGAGATGGCAAGTACAAGAGGCACAAGTTCTCCATTTATATGTTGAAACTGAGCCTCTAACTTAGTGCTGACCTGCTATCCCTTGGAAAGTAGAGACAGAAGATGATCCTCAGTTACAAAACAAGTTGGAGGCCAAGCAGGCTGCATAAGACCCAGTCACAAACTCTAAAAAGAGAGATTAAGGAAGTTGGGTCCATAGCTGCAAAGCTGTCCACTGAGGACTGGGACTTCAGCCCAATAACACAATTCCAGGCCAACACTTCTCATTCTTACATGACAGTGGGTGATTGATTCACATAAAAAGGATACATGAGTTTTAAGTCTTCGGGTATGTATCTTATTAATTCTTGAGACTGTATGTCATAGTTGCTGTGTGGCATCCATTCAAGTGATCAGTTTGTGGTTCCCTGCAAACATCCTTGGGTTTGATCAGGTCAATATGCCGTCTCTGACTCTAGGAGCTTGAAACCACAAAGTGCACTTTAGCTAGGTTCCTTTCAAAGGTTGCCTTCTTTCCTGAACCAATATTTCCTACTCAGAGCATGAATTATTAGGAAGGTAACAGGCCACAGAAGTCTGTTTCTAGCAAGCATTGTGTTTGCAATAAGATGCCCCTAGGGCTAACTTAATTGGAGTTTATTCACAGGCTGTTCTCCATGAATAGCAAACGCTGTGAACTCGTAATCTGCTCTCCAGCTGAGTCAAGAGACTCAGAAAAGTCTTCGCACCTCTGTTGTGGTTGCTTTTATCTTCACTGTGAACAATTCCTGGCAGAAACAACTTAAAGAAAGAGAACCTTGTTTGACTCATGGTTGCAGAGATTTTGGTCCATCGTGGTGTCATAACAGGGACAGAGAGAGGTGAGTGGTGGAGCAGCTCATATCATGGCAGATAGGAAGCTCAGAGAAAGGGATACAGAAAGTAGCCGGGGTAGATAAAGCCCCCAAGACATGGCCCTAATGGCCTACTTCTTCCTTCTAGTTCCCACCTCCTGCCTCCAACTTGTGTCTTCATCAAGGCATTAAGCCATTGATTCCTAATCAATGATCTAATCATCTTTAGATAAACGTCAAAGATACCCCCAGAGGTGTGCTTCAGTAATCCACTAGGTGTTTCTTCTTAATCCAAGTTGATACACAACAGTGACCGTCACACCTTGTTTTGTTTTGTCTTTTAAAGTGGTGTTTCACTGTGTAGCCCTGGCTGGCCGGGAGCGTATTATGTGGACTAGTCTACTAAAGACCTTAACAACAGGCATCAAAGAGTGGACTGCTCTGTGTGAGTAGAGCCGGCCAGGGAAAGCCTTTCTGAGGACCTAGCACATACGCAGGAAGCCAGAAAGATGTAAGACACATAGGCTCAGCCGAGCGGTGTGGGCGCACACCTTTAATCCCAGCACTCAGGAGGCAGAGGTTGGCTGATCTCTGTGAGTTCGAGGCCAGCCTGGTCTACAAGAGCTAGATCCAGGAGGACAGCTTGGGCTGTTTATACAGAGAAAGCCTGTCTCGGGGGTGGGGGTGGGGGAGATACATAACCACATGGTTTTCTGGGGAAACATCTGAGTGTAGGAAACGAAAAGGACAACCCCTCGGGAGAGAATATGCTGCTGTGCTCATTAGAATTCCGCTACTGGACAAAGAGAAAAGTCCAAACCCACTGAGGCTAATCTAAGATAGACCATATTTCTTTCTCATTTAATAATCCAGATGGGAAGTCCCAGACTGAATAGGAAAGCAGTAGGATTGTTACATGTGATCTTTATCTACCTCATTGCCCAAGAAGGTCTTCTGCCATCACATGCATTTTCCAGCCCTTCAGAGGGAAAACAGTGAAAAGACAGTGTTCTTTCTCCTCTCTAAGCCAGGCATATGCTCTTCACATGACAGCACTGAGTTGTGCAAGAGACTGGGGTAGGGGGTCATGGGCCCATTAAAAATCGGCATAGGCAGGGATGGAACAACGATTCAATGTTTAAGAGCACTTGCTCTTGTAGAGGACCCAGGTTCAGTTCCCAGCACCCACATAGCCACTCACAAACATCCATAACTCCAGTTCCAAGGGATCCAATGCTTTCTGACCAGGACCAGGCATAGATGTGGTGCACATACATACATTCATACATGCAGGCAAAACATTCATACACACTGAATAAATAAACCTACAAAACTATTGAATATCATTGTCAGTGGGAAGGATGGATATCGGGGGCAGATAACATGCCTGCCCTTCTTAGCGTGCAGAAGGGACAATAAGCAGGTTAGCCACAGGAGAGGAAAAGGATAGCGGAGATCAAGTCAGGACAGCATGTGGGAAGCAGCTGCCTGGGGGCCATGTTGAGCGTGAAAAAGCATTTGAAAATATGTGAAGCTTACTCCAAGAGTGAGCAGGTGCCACGGAGGGCTCTGAGCAGCATGTGTGGTGGGGCTTTTAAAAGAACACCCTGCTGCTGTGAGAATGGGAGATGGTTTGAAGGACTGTTGTTCTTGACAGCCTAGAAGGCCAAGGGACACTTAGGGGAGGTACCACTGTGCGGCCACCACAGCTTTGTTCGGTGATTTCAGAGACAGTAAGTAGGCAGGAAATGTTGGTGCTTCTCCACAATGCAGGCATGAGACTATGGAGAAGTTTTTGTCCCTGCTGCACAATGGCGCTCAAGCAGTTATGGCATGGATGGAAGATGCCTCCCACAGAAAACAGACTTGAACTGCGCACTGTGAGTGTGCATCCAAGCCAGACCTGCTTTTACTCATGGAGACCCCAGGCTTCTTAGGAATCTAGAAAGCAGGTAGAAACATCTGGAAAGCCAAAGATGGGTTTAGTGTCTCTAGATGTTAGAAATGGAGGACGGTAAGCTCACCTGCTTGAGCCCCATTGTGCAGCAGGGACAAAAACTTCTCCTGGTCCTTGAGGTGAGGGCGCCCTTGCTCTCATCTCCACAGAGACCACCCTTCTCCCTAAACACACATGGCCAGTCAGTGCTGTGGGCTTCTTGCCAGCACCTCCCTTGGCACAAGGTCCTTTCTTTACTTTTCTCCATTGCCTCTTTTTCTGCCTTACAGGGTATCTAGTAAGTTACCTGATCTTCTGAGCAGAAACTGTCCTGATTCCAAGAGTAAAATAGAGCAATTTCATTGGACTATAACTTACTTGCTGATGAGTTTCATGTTACAAAGATGTGAGCTGTGAAGGTGTGGATAAAGAGGCTCAGGAAAGCTGTGTGACCGGGCCCCTGGGGCCATACTCCAAGGCCACAGGACTCACAGAGCAGACCTCCAGCAGCTGTTTGGAGCCATTTTCGTATACTTTAAGCAATGGGTGATTCCTCGGAGACCAATAAGCATGGACTCTGCAGTGCTCAGAGCATTGCTCAGAGAATGCTATGGGCAGGAAATGGTAATAAGTGAACTCAGAGAAAGGGTGTCTTAGTAGGGTGTCTATTGCTGTGAAGAGACAGTATGACCATGGCAACTCCTGTAAAGGAACACCTTTTAGTAGAGTGACTCACCTACAGTTCAAAGGTTTAGTCTGTTATCATCATGGCAGAAAGCAAGGCAGCATGCAGACAGACGTGTTGCTGGAGAAGGAGCTGAGGGTTCTTACATCTTGACTCGCAGGCAACAGGAGGGAATCTGGCACGCTGAGCATAGCTTGGACAAAAAGGAGACCTCAAAGTCTGCCTCCACAGTGACACACTTCCTCCAATAAGGCCACACACCTATTGTAACAAAATCGCACCTCCTAATAGTGCCAGTCCCCGGCAGCTTATGGGGTGGGGGGTGGGGGGACGCCGTGGCAATCACATTCAAACAACCACCTCGCAGATCTTGTGAGGCACAGAAGGTTGCATTTTACATAGGCATAAGTTCTTACTTGGTCGTGCAGAAGTATGAATTCAAACTCCACCCCTACCCCCAAGCCCAGAATTTGAGTATGCATACCGTCTTCATGTCCCTAAAATATTTGCTTTTGTCTCTGAAGAGATCTTCAAGAAAGAGAAACTAGCTTTACTGTAGCAGCAACTCTCTGATCTGATTAGATGGTAAGACAGGCTTAAAATCTAAATCTTCCTTACCCGATTATGGGAGTTAAAAAATCTTATAAGCATTTGCACTGGGGTAAAGGTTCAACTGTCTTCATTATCATATGCATGCTCCAACATGCCCCATAGATATCGGGACACAAACAAAAAGTAAACGTGTACAAACTTCTCATGTAAATGTCCTATACTATGACAGCTATATACCACTGCGGCTGTCTGTCAGTGATCATCAAAATGGATGTCTAAACTGGAATAATTTGAATACAAATTATTTCCCAGCAAAAATGTCAAAAGTATGCCAAAACTCCATGTTTATACATTTAATATTTGTTTACTTATTTACACCAATGATTTCTGCCTGGGTGCAGTCAGAATCAGAAGCTGCCTATATGTGCTTCAGGGGCCCTGGTTCCAGGCTCCCCTGCGGATGTCTGCCCCATACTGACACAGAAGCAGGAATGTCATCACTGACAAAACAGAACACAGAACCTCAACCCTGACTGCACAAAGAAGGCTGTGCCTGAAGGAAACTCTGCAGTCAGTTCTTGGTATGCGCTCACTGGTGGGAAGGGGGAAGGTTAGCAGCTGTTAATATTCCCAGCTTTATTGCTCATGACAGCTCCAGTTTTAGAGACCGTGAATAAAGTAAAGCTGCCTTTTGTATCCGTTAGTCACCAGCTATTCGCTGAGGGCAGCTTTTGCCCAGGCCCTCTCAGCATTGACATCTCTGAGAGATCTCATGGCAGGATCACGTCA
>NW_004949277.1:14126-15317 GCF_000317375.1 Microtus ochrogaster | reverse complement strand
TGGCTCTTGGGATCAGGGCTCACCAGGCTGCTTCTCCTCCCTGCAGGAGCATCCACCGAGGAGATTGTGTCTATGCTATGTCGTCCACGCTGGACAGAGGCAGCACTGGTGACGTCCCCACGGGCTCCATGCTTTAACATTCTGCAGATAAAACTGCCCTCCTCCCCATGGCAAACCCATTAGTTTTGGTGTGTTCGTTGTCATGCTATAACCAGGAACGTCTTACAACAGAGCAGTTAGGGGCAGAGTGGTAGAATGGCAAGGAAATTTAGCGTCTGCAGGTGTGTTTCCTAGGGAAAATGACGAGAAGAACCTGCCTCACAGGGAAACTGCAAGACCATAGGAAGTTCCTATAAACTGCTTAGTGCAGAGCCCTTTCACCAAAGCCAAAATTCGCATGAAGTGATGGTGTATCTCTTTGTCACTCGTTCTTCTTTCCTAGAAAGAAAGAATCCAGTGGACATACACAGTTTTAGTGGAAGTTGTTGCTGTTGTTTGTTTGTTTGTTTGTTTTAGCAAAGCAAATACTGCAAAGAGATTGGAATAGGCTGTCCCAAAAAAAAGAGACAGCCTGGTGGGTTCTAATGTTGTGGACGTTAGAGTCATCTTACAGGTATTATGAGATGGATGACATATTACAATAAAATCTGGGTGTTCTTATACCAGGAATACCAGATCTTGCAATGCCAATGAGCAGAGGCAGGAACTGAATCACCGAGTTGCACTTTATTCAGAGATCCAGAAGTAGAGAAGGCAGAAGGTTAAGACCCCCCAAACTCCCTCCCAGCATATGTCCAGTCATCAGATTATAGAAGGAGAAAGGTGGGAAGGAACAAAGTTGTTCTGGAACTCCTTTGCCATCTGTTCAGGTGTCAGCCACTGAGACTTGTGATGTCTGTGCCTCTCTTGTCATCCCTCGCACTGTCCCCCATCTACGGCTGTCTGGGCTTGAATATTTCTTTAAACACAGAGTCGACTTTGTTTCTGTTGGCATCAACCTTGTACCCCTCCAGGAGCATCTGGGCTAGTGGAGGTGTTTAACTCATAACAAACCAGCAAGCGTGGTTTTCAAGACAATTTTCAAGAGTTAGTTCTCTGTGGGTTCCCAGAACAGAACTCTGGTCATGAGACTTGCACAGGAAACACTTAGGACAAAACTCTGAGCTATTTTGCTGGACCAGGCCCTTTTTT
>NW_004949277.1:12364-13056 GCF_000317375.1 Microtus ochrogaster | reverse complement strand
GGGGGGGGAGGGCACAACTGACCCTGGGTTACTCTGCATTATTTGGAAGCTCAGGTGATGGTGGCAACTCCAGCTGAGTTAGATATCAGATATTAAATGCAAGCAAAGTGGGGAATGTGGCACAATTGCTAGCTTGCTTGCCTAGCATGGATGAAAGCCTGAGCTGAGTGCCTCTCACTGTATAAAAAGGGCATGGGGACACAGGCCTGAGACCTCAGCACTGGAAAGGAGTTAGCAAAAGGGTCAGAAGTTCAAGGTCATCCTGTAGCTCCTGTAGCAAGCTAGAGGCCAGCCTGGGCTACATGAGACCCTGCCTCAAAAATAGATAGCTTGTCAGTTAAGAGTACTTGCTGCTCTTCCAAGAGGACTGACATTTGGTTCCCAGCACCCACATTAGGTGGCTCTCAATCACCTGTAACTCCAGCTTCAGGGATTCCAAGACCTTCTTCTGGCCTCCATAGACAGCCCCATACGTGTGCATGCATACAAACTCATAAACACTCATCTTACACTTATAGACAAACATATACACACACACACATCAATAATAAAGATAAATTTAAATTTTTGTTTTAAATAAATAAAAATAAATGAATGTAAAAATTTGATAGCCTACAGTTTCAGTTAAAATTGGTGAAAAGCCTTGTGTGTAACACAAACAACTGTCTCTGAAGGGGAAGTTGTAATCAAAA
>NW_004949277.1:8890-9464 GCF_000317375.1 Microtus ochrogaster | reverse complement strand
TCTCTCTCTCTCTCTCTCTCTCTCTCTCTCTCTCTCTCTGATTCAGCCAAATATTACTCTTATTTCCCAAATTACTTATAAATAATTGACATACAATACCCTTCTCTTGGGGAGGAAGAAGTTTGTATACTATTATCAGGTGTATCATACATTTTGATGATGGTACAGTAAATGATATGTTATTTCCAAGTATAAAAATTAGGTATTCATTTCCTTAGTTAGGTATCTAGTTAGGTATAAGCCATCATTTCAGCCTTTTAATGTTCTTTTGTTATACACCCTTTTTATTTCCTATATAGCCACCTTTCTACTAAATAGCATGTGATAGACTGACCAATGAATTGCTGATATTCATCTTAGTTGGGGTTACTATTGCTGTGATGAAACACTGTGAACAAAGCAACTTGAAAGGGAAAAGGTTTATTTGGCTCACACTTCCATATCACTGCTCGCCATCAGAATTCTTTGTTAGGACAGGAACTCAAACAGGGCAGGAGCCTAGAGGCAGGAGCTGATGCAGAGGCCATGGAGAGGTGTTGCTTATTGGCTTGCTCCTTGTAGCTTGTTCAGCCTG
>NW_004949277.1:5206-7170 GCF_000317375.1 Microtus ochrogaster | reverse complement strand
ATCTCCAGAAGGTGGCATTCTTTCTGCAGAACCTGCTATGGAACAGGACACCAGGATCTTCTAGGTTTGCTAGTTTATGCTTTACAATTTTGAAATAACCAGGAAAATATAGAAAATTGATATTTCTGATATGTGGCCTTCATGATACCCAATGTCTAGTGTCTAGAAACATGTAAGGAGTCATACTTCCTCTGAGCCACAATGATTTTTATGTTGAGTAGTTACAACTATATTATAAGATTAATCATAAGCCTTTTATATTCAGGCTAGATTTTAGGGATAGAACTGACAATTCCACTTTATTTAATGTCCCTGAAGCTACAGAACTATGATAAATGGATACGAATAAAAATGCTATCCTTAACATTTTTGCAAACTAGTATAGGTGGCTAACATTTTCACACGAAGGCATTTCTTTCTACTGTTGCCTTTAGAAAACAAAGACACTCAGTCTTGTTTCATTAATCCTTAGACAAAGAGACACAAGTTAACATGGAGCAGGCACTGAAACAGGAACACAGAGTCCGCATCTCCAGCATTCTGCCTTTGTCACCCAGCGAGCACGTGTTACAGGTCAAGAGCTGTTGAAATCACACCTGCAGAGTTTAGACTCGCCTCCCTTTGTAAGAGAGCAAAGCATCTAATAATGACAATGAGATTTCCTTAGCATCTCTCCCAAGGGATTAATAAAATGTCATGGCACATAATGATGCACATCAATTACGTATGTGGATTTAATTCTGGTCATGCATCTTTGGGAAGCCAGCGGGCCCCTTAGACAGTGATGGAAAGATGCAGCCTGTCAGCACAGAGGATTGACACAACCTAGCAGCCAGCTTTGCCCTGCCCTGCTTACTGCTTATCGTTTGATTTCATTGGTACTGGAGGAGGAGTCTCGTTGGATTTTATTCGCTCTTTGGGATTAATGTTCTTGGCTCCAGGAAGTGGGGGAGGGGAGTTGGTTGTCCCTTCCACTGACCCAGCCAAGCTCCTGTCCACACTTCTGTAGACAAATGAGACAGGAATGGGAAAACTGTGTCCCACCTATTGAACCCATCTGCATCTCATCTCTCAGTGGACCAGATGCTGGACCAGATGTGGAGCCCTGACGTTAGAATCAGGTCTTGGAATGGGCTAGCTGAGCATACCCTTGCTGTGACTGGAAATGGAATGGGGGGACCGCTCTCCAATCCCATTTCAGTCTGATTTTACAAGAACCATGAGAAACCTCCCCTGAGCAACGATCTCAAACCTTCATTCCACTTAGTCCACTATGTACCACAAACCCAGAGCCTTGTGCCAGAGGCCCGTCGAGTGCGTAGATAGCAGTGGATACACAGCACTAATCCACAGGTGTTGGTATCAATGCAGGACAATTTGTGAAAAATAAGACCATCTTTGGTGAGATAGACCACTTTCTGAGTACTAATGATACCACTGTAAATAATAGACACTGATCTGTTGCATCTAAACACACTGCCTCCCCCTCCTTTTTCAGGGCCATGTTACCCCTCTCTGTAACTTACAAAGCCAACAAACCTTGACCATAGTTGGATGGTATCTAATTCCACAGTACTTGATCCCCAAACAACCAAACCCTCAATGACTGAGTATTTAATATGCATTTATGTTTATGTTATGTTTATACCCATCATCACTAGACAATTATTCTATAGATGACATTATTTTTGAGCCTTTGGGGAACACAGAGCTATGGCATTCAATTCTTGACC
Source organism: Microtus ochrogaster (assembly GCF_000317375.1). Taxonomy (NCBI): domain Eukaryota; kingdom Metazoa; phylum Chordata; class Mammalia; order Rodentia; family Cricetidae; genus Microtus; species Microtus ochrogaster. Next base: position 5,437 of record NW_004949277.1, on the reverse strand, counting down.
ACAAGAAGCTTTTCTCTATGAGAGGTCCAAATCGGGTATCTGACCTACCCAAGAGGGAAAGAATCTGCCTGGGCCAAGTGGCTAGAATGGCATAGAATCTTGAAGGAAGCCATTCCAAACTCCCTTTCTGAAAGCCCGGGGCCTATGTTGCTCTAGAGTGATGGTCAATGGCAGGTACTGAGTGTGGGGGAGAGGAGAGGATGGGATCCATACAGAGAGCATAGAGGATCC
>NW_004949277.1:3072-4456 GCF_000317375.1 Microtus ochrogaster | reverse complement strand
AAAAAAGTCTATAGGAAATTTAAAAGTCTAAAAGTTAATAAAATCGTGCATGAATATGCCCTGTGGGAAACCCAGGAAATATATGAAAGTGAATTAAAGCCCTCAGAGGAAAAGGAGAAATCTCTGCTGGGAAACATTATCTAATGTCCCTGAGACAGGTGCTCATGTGTGTCCCTGAGCTTTCAGCACATTCTGTCCTCTATGGAGCTGCTTCTTTCCCTGTGTTTCCTATTCAGGCCCCTATCTCTTTTCACTTCTCGTGACCCTCCTGCCTGTCACTGGTGTGCAGTGACCACATGACAGAAAGCAGAGGATGCAGGCTAATGCATGCTTATGCACCTGCTGCCTCCCAGAGAGGACTTTCATTAGCATTTATTTTACTTTAAGAAGAGGGGGCTGGAGAGATGGTGCAATGTGCTCTCCCAGAGGTCCTGAGTTCAATTCCCAGCAACCATATAGTGGCTCACAACCATCCGTAATGAAATATGGTACCCTCTTCTGGCCTGCAGGCAGACATCCAAGCAGAACACTGTATATGTAATAAATAAAAATAAATAAATAAATCTTTAAAAAAGTTTCAAGAATTGCACTGGTATTTCTAAGTGGACTATATTCCATATCCCAAACCACTATAAATATAGAAAATGAAAGGACCAGTTGTATTTCGATAATTTGATTTCAGAAGTGACTTGCTACATTTCTAATCTGCATTCTGTAAAAGCAGATTATTCCCCAGGAATGCACCGGCCAAGGCATCTCCATGCACGAAGCATCTTGCCATGAATGGTGTTTTCATGTATGATTCCAGTGTGAGACATCTGATAGACTTTATGACCTAGCGTAATTTAACTGTAACAAACTCCGATGTGCTAAGTGACAGATATGCTGTGCTATCTAACTCTGAGAAATATGGACTCTTGTGGCAAGTGAGGGGGCACGTCTGTAATCCCAGCACTTGTTAGAGAGAGGGGAAAGTGACTTCAAAGCCAGTCTTGCTTACATAGTGGACTATATAAAACAAACAAAACAAAAAAGTAAGGCTGGGAATATAGTTCAGTGCAGAGAGAGAGAGAGAGAGAGAGAGAGAGAGAGAGAGAAACTTTTTCAGATAAGCATTTTCAGAACATGCTGGAGCTCTCAGTGATGTCAGATGTCTCTTAGTGGCAGAGGTTTCAGTTATATTGTCTCTTGACTCTGTCACTTTGTACATGAAGTAACACCACATCATGATGGTCACATGGTAGAGAGAGCCTTTCATCCTGTGGTCTAAGAAGTGCATGTGGAGGGAGGGTATAGGAGAATGATACCTCTCCCCCTCCCCCCATACATTGACCTAACTTCCTCCTCAATAGTGCTATAGGGATCAAGATTATATATATACACA
>NW_004949277.1:0-1757 GCF_000317375.1 Microtus ochrogaster | reverse complement strand
GCATAGAACCCTACCCATGGTCTGAACTTGGAACACAGTAGTGATGCAGCTCTTTGAGAATAAAGGAGGCATCTTTTGGTTCAGACAGGCTTGACCCAGGGACCAGGTTGTTGGACCGTCAATAATCACCAAATGTCAATCTGAGACAGTGGCTCTCCAGCTCTTTATCTCTTTATCAATGAGGAATAAACATGTGGACAAAGAAGGAATCAACAAAACAAAGTAGATTTATTAAGGAAAAGTGAGAATTAAGAAAGATGCTCAAAGAGGCAGCACCTGAAGAGAGAGAAGGCCACAGGTCTACGCTGTGGGAGCTTTCGACAGCAATGCCAGAAACTAGACAGAGAATGAGGTGCTTTCTACTGGGGACTGGCCAGCTCTCTGGGCATACATAGGCTGAGACAATAGGGGCCCTAATACTCTGTGCATGTCCCACTAGCCCAGCCAGGGAACTGCGTGCTGTTCATGCGCTGCTCATTCAGTGAGAGCAGTGGTCATGTGTCAAAGCTCCCTTCAGCCTAGCTCTTCCTTGTTTTGTTAATCACTGACCTTGACTCAGCTGCTGGCTCCTAGGCCTGCTAGTCACTGAGCTACAAATATTGCTAGTCTAAGACCGTGGCTGGCATCTTGCCAGCTATTACATAAACGATGTTATGTGACAAGCTTGTAGTTTTACCACGGACCTTTCCCAGTTAATGTCTATAAGAGAGCTAACTCCTGCCTCCGTCTGTGCTCTGATTCTGTTGTTACCTCTTGGCCCAGAGAGGGGCTATCAGGTCCTAAAGGATCAAGAGTATCTATTGCACACTCCTCAGAAGAACTGTTCCTAGCCAACTCTTGAGAAAAGACTATGTCAACCAGATTTGAAACATTTAGATTTTGAAATATTTCTATTGCCTTTCAGGAAAAACAAAAGAATTGAACTTTGGAAATTTTCCTAATTACCAAGAAAAGAAAAATGTTGAAGAAATGAGTGAAAGAGTTCCAAAGAAAAGGGAAGCATGCAAGGATACATCTCCCATGGCCTGCTCCCACCATCGGCCCCAAATGTGTGCCCCTGTGGCTGACATATCTTCCAGTGCTCACTATGCTCAGGCGGGGACCCAGAGCCTCTGCGGCTACCACTGTTCCTCTAACGATATCAGATGCCTACTTCTGGGCTCCCTTCATGCACTCGGGTGTGGTGTCCCTGCCTTGGGGCCCTGTCTTCAGGAAGGTTAAATAGAGAACCCTCTGACAGGGAGAGCTTTGAAACTCTCCACTCTGGTCTGTGCGGTAGGGAAGTCCACCTTCCTAAAGTTTAAAATCTGTGTCGAGGACCATGTGAAATTCAGCTGAAGTCAGAAGCCCCCCCCCCGCCCCATCCACTAAGATAGACGTACGTAGTGGCTCACTCCTTTCATCTCAGTATTTGGGAGGCTGAAACAGCAAAGTCCAGAGTAGCTTCAGCTACACAGCAAGTTCCAGACCAGCCTGACTAAAACTTAAAAATGGAAAGTCCCCCCACCCCACCCCCATACACTCAGATCTCTACAGAAGAAATGAAACCCAACCCGATTCTCTGTGTGTAATATCAGCTTTGGCACGGGGAAGAGATTACAGAGGAACCAGCAGGAGGATGGTTCTTTATCTAGGTCCGCAGCATGATCTGACCTCAGCTGTGTGGCAAAGACAGGGTCTGAGGATGGGGGTGGTCAAGCCAGCACCTGCTCAGAGCAGTTGCTACACTGCCTCTTCAGTTATCTTTCTAATGCAGT
>NW_004949276.1:236724-238371 GCF_000317375.1 Microtus ochrogaster | reverse complement strand
AAATTTTTTTCTTTCTTAATAAAAAAAATAAAATTAAAAAAGTCAAAAATTAATTAAATTAAAATTTTATTAATAAATAAATTAAATTGATTCTAAAAAAATACATGTGCCAAAGAGAGCTAAGTATGTGATATAGGATCGTGTTCAGTGAAGGCAGATATCATCATTTATCCTGCTGCAAAATTACAGGCTTTATTAAAACTAATAGGAACGGAAGGAATTGTGGAGACTCAAAAATGTGGGCCTATTTACACCTTGTCTTGCAGTCCGAGAGTTGGAGTTTGCTCAAATGATCAACAAGTTTAGCTGCACATCTCAACTCAGGATCTGATTGCTTGGTTCCTTTAACATTAAAAGACCTCATTCAAGTAGGTCCATGTCACCTTGACAGGTGTTCAAGAAATGCAAACGGTTGTAAGATCATTGGGTTCTGGTGTTTTCATGGGCCATTATACAGAGAAACCCCCTGTCTCAAAAACTAAACTAAACAACCAACCAACCAAACAAAACCAAATCCAATTTACCTGCATACTTGTGTGCACAGAAGAGTGGTGGGTGTCTCTCCCTGAAGAGGACTGTGGGTTATTGTAACCCACTTTTACTTTTACGTGCTTCCTATCTTCCAGCAGAAAGCCCCTACTAACTTTCAAAAGCAAGAGGGAAACTTTCAAACTGTAATGTTAGTGCTAAATCAGCAAGCGGCACGCTGCCAGCCCTCTGCCCTATGCTGCAAGCGGTGCCCTAGACACTGCCCAGCCCACCTGTTCTCTTCCATAGCACTCAACACACAGCGGTTTAAAAAATAAAAAGATAAACTCTAAAAAAAAAAAAAAAAGAAATGCAAACGGACTTCTGCCTATTCTTTTGTAACTATGAGGTCACCTGGGGTATGGTTGCCTTTATCATCTGTGGTCTAGAACAGCTTACTGTTTAAACAACAAAAGTCTATGTTTTGATATCTCAGAATAAATCAATTGACTTTATGAGCTGTCCTACATATCATGTTAATAAAGTCTTTTGTTGACTTCTCTCTCCCCACCCTCCATCCCCTCCCCTGCTTACTTGGGCATAAAAGCTGTGGAAAAATAAATGCAGGCAATTTTCAGTACTCACAGGAATGCACTCCCAATACTTTCTATGGTTTTTGTTCTGATATTTTCATAAGTCTCTGTATTCTTTATTTACATTTCTAAATTCCCACGTTCCTACCCTGGCAAGAGGCATTTTTGTCGGGGCTGATCCTTGGCAGCACATCAGCATTCACTGACAGATTTAGATTTAAAAAATGAAGTGTTTTTTCAGTGATTGGAATCAGTCAAAATCCCTATTGTTAGTTCACTCAAGTACTGATGGAAGATAAAAACAATTTTCTGTTTGTTTAATCCTTACTTTTGGGGAGATTACTACTTTTCTAGTCCTCTCTTTCCTTTTATAAACTTTAAGTCATATTTGAGACAAGACTCTGATCTTCTAATAATTGATTCCTTTCTACTGAAGTCACTGTCAGTGGAGGAAGAGGTGCCTCATCTTCCAGATTATTTGGGAAATACTAAAGCAAATGAATTTGAAAGACAGGATGGACTTGTGTTTAAATGGATGGGTGTTGCCAGGATGATTCTAACTCCTAAGAGCCCAAAGTAAGTTACA
>NW_004949276.1:231781-234701 GCF_000317375.1 Microtus ochrogaster | reverse complement strand
TGCTGAAGACAACACCTGCTTAGCTCATTAAAATGGACAGGTGGGATCATTGCCTACATAGAGGCCTTACCCTGTGTTTCAGCTTCTTTGGTGCAGGAATGTACACTCTATGCTTTCAAAAGAGAAATAAAACAGCAACCCAGCCACAAACCTTTTATCTGCAATGGTGTCTTACCTGCCTGCAAGAAAAGCCAAGGTATGGTGAAACAAAGCTTGTGGCAGTAACCAACCAATGAGTGATTTGACTTATGGTGTCCATCAGATGACACCCATGTCTCATCCTGCTAAGGTGATCAAGAACCTGAGAACAGATTGCCAAGGCATCTAGAGTAAAACCAAGTAGGACTGGTTCAAGAAAAGAGAAAAATGTAGTAATGACTTATAATGATATTCTATTGCATTCCTAGATCAGTGTCTTGTCCAGACATCATCAGAGAAGCTTCCTCCCAGCAGATGGGAACAAATACACAGACCCGCAATCAAACAATACACAGTGAATGAGAGACCTGAAACACTCAGTTCTTAAATGGGATGTCTACATCAAATTTTCCCCTCAGAGAATCCTGTAGAGAGGAGGTGAAAAGAGTGTTAGAGCCAAATGCAATGCAGGATATCAAGAAAACCAGACTCTCTAAATCGACACGAGCAAAGCCCATGTGAACTCACAGCAACTGAAGCAGCATGCCCAGGAACTGCAGGTCCTCTGTGTATATATCATGGCTTAAAGTTTAGTGTTTTTATAGGATTCCTGAGTGTAAAGATGAGTTGTTCCCTGATTCTTGTGCCTTCTTTGGGTTATTTTCCTTCTGTTTGTCTTAGCCAACATCAGTATAATAGCACTTATTTTATCTTATTATATTTTAAAAAATGAATTGAATGAATGAATTAAAACCTAACCAGTGGGTTAAAGGTTATTAAATGACTAAACTGCCACTTATGCTTTGTCTGAAAGCAAAAATCAGTTTTCTCCAAGAGTCACACTGGGTGTACCATCCACTCCAGGATAGGTCTCAGAGGCAGGAGTAGCTGAAAATATATAATTGGACTACGTAAACTTTTATTTGTTTTGTTCTGGTTTTTTTTTTTTGTGCTTTTATTTGGTTAAAGTTTGGTGTCTGTTGTTGTGATTTTTTTGAATGTTTTTTTTTTGGTTTGTTTTTTGGGTTTTATGTGATTTTGCTGTTATATCTATTTTTGCATGTGTTTTTTGAATTTTTTTTTGGTTTGTTTTTTGGGTTTTATGTGATTTTGCTGTTATATCTATTTTTGCATGTGTTGTGTGTGAGAAAGAGTTAAGTTTGGGTAGGTCGAGATGGGAAATGATCTTGCAGGATTTAGAACAGAGGAAGAATTAAAATCAAAATGTATTTAAATTTTAAAATTGTTTTAAATAGTAAGGTAAGAAATAATAAAAAAATTTAAAATAATTATCTCTGATTCAACAAAGAGCACTTCCTTTTTTTATTTTGTTCAGAAAAAAATTCTAAATATCTTTGTTGTCTTTGAAATAAAGAGAAAATATTACAGTTTAAAGTTTGTATGGCTTTGAATAAGTTGGTCTATAAAAGATGAGAAAATACCAGAAAGCGAACCCTGCATGTAGCTTCTATCTGGGAGATGTATAGAGAAAATTGGCTCCCCACAAGGAGAGTACATGGTGGGGTCACTGGTGACCTCCATTTTGTCCCACATGCTGACCTCATATGAAGGATACTCCCTTGTAACAGGGTAGCACTGAAGAGTAATAAACCCTGGCTGGAGAGAGTGCTCAGTGCTTAGATTGCTTTGCTTCCAAGTCTGAGTGTCCCCTCAGTTAACACCTGGTGGGGGGCAGCTTGCCTGTAATTCCAGGTTCAGAAGCCAGGGACAGGTTATCTCTAGAGGAACTGGGTAGTGAGATTGGCCATTTGTTTTGCTCTGTGTTTGACTGACAGCTCCTGAGGCAGTAAAGAGGATGATGGAGGATGATTCCTGACACCAACCTCAGTCTCCTGCATGCAGGGGAGCACAAATGTGCTGTGCACCTCCTCACACACTTGTGCCCGTCCAGTCCCAATGATGGAAACACACATGAAAGATCAACACTACAAAAAATCCACAAGGCCACTGCTTCTTTCAGAAATCAGGAGCCAAACTCACAAAGCAAAAGGCTTTGTTTATTGCTTGGCTAAAGCAGGGAAAAAGACTCTTCCTTTCTCTCCCTCTTGTCTGCAGCAAAGTTACAATTTTATAACAAAATAGAAAATCCAGAAAATGTCCATGTGCCCTCATTACTATCAGAACTTTCTTGCAGGCGTGCAAATTCCTCCTCTGGGAACAGAACTTTATGTTTTTGATTGTGAGCCTAGCCTTTAATGCCTGAGCCATTTCTCCAGCCCAAGTTCCTCTTTTGACAGTGCCAGGGCTCCAGCCTTCTCCCCCCCCCCCCCCCACAAGGGTGGGACAGGCTCACAGGCAAATTTCAGTTATCTTTGAAATTTTTGTAAAAAGTTGGGAACATACATCCCTTTTTAGAATATCTGATCTTCTGCCATGCCAGTGACATCCTGACATCTCTTTCCCAGTTTGTCTCATGCTCTTTGTCCCTGGCAGAGCCTATGATAAACAGGCAATGCTGGGGTATTTCCCTGTCGTGATAACCATGGGAGCACATTGAGGGGACACAAATGTGGATGATCATTAGCTCTTCCCTTTTGTTTGTAGCCCTACGTTCCTGGCAATGGGGTCTCCTTCAGTGTTTTTTTTTCTTTTTTTTTCTTTTTTTTTTTAATTTTTATTGAGAAAAGGAAAAAAAAATTTTCCACCTCCTCCCAGCCTCCCATTTCCCTCCCCCTCCTCCCACCCTTCTCTCCCTCCCCCCACTCCTCTCCCCCTCCCTCTCCAGTCCAATGGGCAGTCTGGGTTCCCTGCCCTGTGGTAA
>NW_004949276.1:207979-230086 GCF_000317375.1 Microtus ochrogaster | reverse complement strand
GGAACATCTACACATTAGAGTACTACGCTGCGGTAAAAAACAATGACTTCTCGAATTTTGCATGCAAATGGATGGAAATAGAAAACACTATCCTTCAGTGTTTTTGACAAGTGAACATGAGATCCCAAGTCACATGATGGGCACAGTGGAGAGGGAGGCAGGTAGGGATCTGTCCAGCATCCATCCAGGGAAATGTTTCTGCCAATTGAAACATCTATTTGGATGATTTAGTAATCTATTTTGTGTTGTTATGTTTAAGTACTTTGTGTAAAGGTCTATTTGGATCACAATTCTATTAACTGGAAGGTACAAATGGCATAGCACTATTGTGCTGGTGAGGGACTCCTGGATGCTTCACAATGTGTTAAGAAAGAGAACAGGATAGGACTACATACAGAAGAGGTCTTGTTATATAACACACTCCCATAAGGATGACTTAATCCTTGACATCTCCACTTTGGAAGAGTCACCGATGAACAGACTCCATTCCAATAAGGGTCTACATCATCAGTACTGCCAGATGAGCACCACACTTCCAACCCATAGATTAGTAAGAGACCCTTAAACTATATGAAACCACAGGATTTGTTTAATATGCAAATAATATTTAACATATCTTAAACTCTACTTGTTGTATGCAATCCAATCTTCCAAACCATATTCATCCAGTGAATTACCATCAACAGTTACCGAGGATTTCAAGTAAAAAAAAAAATCTGTCAAACTTAGCATTGTAGTCTCCAGTAAACATTATTGATTCTCTTAAATTATTGGAAATCAAGCTAAATCATACTACCTCTATAATTACTAACACCCAAATCCAAACATCTCGCATTTTTATATCTACAGAGATTGCTTGATCACAAATCACGTGACAACATCATGCTCTTTCTGTCAAAGAGGACCAGCTCTTGCATGGGGATTTTGAGTTTAAACTGCCACATTTTCTGTCTACCAAGCCACCCTTTCCCCAGGCTCATCCCCGATGATGAGGCACAGGGAGTGTAAAATACGTTTTCTGTTTTGGTTTCTGTTGAGAGTATTTTAATTAAATTTTTTTTTCTGTTGAGAAGTATTTTATTTTTATTTTTTTTGAGAAGTATTTTAATTACTGCTTCTATCTGCTCCGATTTAACTGGATTTAGAGATCTGTTTACATTGTTCATTTGTTTGATCTTAATTTAACCATGATAGGTTGCATGTATCAAGAATTTCTTTGATGTCTGCCAGGTTTTCCAGTTTGGTGTGTTTCACTCTGACTGTTGGTTGTTTTGTTTGTTTGTTTGTTTTTGTTTTGTTTTTGAGACAGGGTTTCTCTGTGGCTTTGGAGCCTGTCTTGGAACTAGCTCTGTAGACCAGGCTGGTCTCGAACTCACAGAGATCCGCCTGCCTCCCGAGTGCTGGGATCAAAGGCGTGGGCCACCATCGTCCGGCACTTTGACTGTTGTTGTATGATGTTTCTGTCCTGTCAGGTTCCCACAGTTGTTAAGTCCCAAAGAAATCACACAGAGGTCTACCTTGGTTATAAACTGATTGGCCTAGTAGCTCCAACTTCTAATTAACTCTTATAACTTATATTAGCCCAATATTCTTGTCTATGTTAGCCATGTGGCTCAGTACCTTGTTTGGTGAGGCAGTTACATCTTGCTTCTTCTGTGCCTGCGTCACCACAGCAGACTGTGTTTCCTGCTTCCCCACATTCCCATTGCCCCGCCTCTACTTCCTGCTTGGCTTCTGGCCAATCAGCATTTTATTAAAAATAAAACAGGTGACAGGATAAAAGACCATCGCTCCACAGCAGACTGTGAAGAAAGGTCTGCTCAGAGCTTCAGGTTACTGTAATTATTGTCTAAAAAAACAAACATCTGCTTAAGCTACTGTGACGAGGTTTTGTTTTACATAAAACTCAGAATTCTTTCAAACTCATTTGTTAGCAAAGTGAAAGAAAGAGACTTTTTTTCAATATCTGTGTCTCCTGTTGACATGGTGAAATTCAGCCTCAAGTCCAGCTTTGTGAATGAGCACAAGAGGGCTGATATTGTATAACCAAGGGTCAGAAAGTCATGAATGTTTACTATCAATGAATTGTTCTCTAAAGAGAAACTTACAAGTACGGGAAACCCACATTCTGTCCATTAAAGTAAAGAAAACCCAACGTTAGGAGGAGGACACTGGGCAGCTTTCAACTCAGGAGTACATTTTTGGGGAAACTTAAAGTTCTGAAGGTAGAGGACGTACCAGTGGTGCTAAAGGAGATGAGATACCATGCAACCACTGTTTTCTCCCACGCCTCTCTGAAAAATTGTAGGATGTAGAAGACTGAGAGTGAGGAAAGTCCATTTCCCCTTCTGTCCTTCCTGTAGAAACCAGCAGTGCTGAGCCATCCTCCTCAGCTGTGCTGTGTTCACGCTGATTTTCTGATGGATGGAGGAGATTCATGTTGGTGAAGGAATTGTGGATCCAAAAGAAAAGCAGCGAGAGAAGCCCCTGCTGTGCAGACCTCAGCACCAGTCTCTTCAGACCTGGAGGCTCTGGAGCTTACTGTGATGGTTTGAACTTCCCATAAAACAGAGTAGCCCTGGGACACCCTGTTCATGTAAACAATACCCTTTAGCTTGTATCATCCAGAAAGCTTCTCAAACCCACCGCTGTTATCTAAAGAAATGCTTTTAAAAGTGTTATAATGTTGATAAAATTCAGATGGATGCGAAGAAGGTAGATTTCTTTTCAACTCCTTCCCCCAAACTGAATATACATTTCACAAGAACCCAGTTGTTCCTCGTAATACCAAGCACAGTCAGAACAACTTGATAATTCCCTTGTCAAAATTCAAATCCATTTCGTAGGTCACAGACTGATAAACCTGGATCTTGAAAATACCCTTTTAAAGAAAACATCTGTAACAATAATATATATCTGCAAATCTCTTTCATCTCAGAGCTCCTTTCTTCTGTGTAAAGGACAGTCATGCTTGTAAGGTTGCAGTCCCCCATCCTCCCAATAGCTCTGGGCCTTCATCTGTGGTAATGTTTATAGATCATTCTGTGTTGCCACAGATGCTGTTGTAAGCACCACTTTGCTTATACTATCTAATAGATATATGACATCTACTTGCTAGATGTCCCTGTTATTTTGCTGTGAAGAGACACCACGAGCAATGCAGTCATCAAAGGAAGCATTTATCTGGGGATATGTTTACAGTGTTAGAGGGGTGTCCATTATCATCATTTGGGGGCAAAGTGGGAGCATGGTGGAACTCATGGCACTGGAGCAGCAGTGGAGAGTTATGTCCTAGTCTGCAGGTAGAGAGGGGGTGTGGCGCAGGGAGGGAGAAAGAGAAAGAGATAAAGATTGGGCCAGGAGTGGGCTTTTGAAACCACCAAGCTTCCCCTGCTGACATAATTCTACCACCAAGGTCACAGCTTCTAATACTGCTCATATATTGTCCCCACCATGATGACTATCCTTTCGAATACAGGAGCCTGTGAGGGTCATTCTTACACAAATCACCACATTCAAATTACTACATTTCTGTCTCAGAGTCTTTTTCTGTCCAACCAGACACCTGTCCAATAATGACACAGAGACTTCTTATTAATTATGAAAGTTTGGCCTTAGCTTAGGCTGCTTTCTACCTAGCTCTTACAACTTAAATTAACCCATTTCTATTAATCTCCATGCTGTTATATAGCTCGTGGCTTTTCTCTCTCCTCCTGCATCTCCTGCTTCCTCTGCATCCAGCTGGTGACTCTGCCTTTCTTCCTCTCTGAGCTGTCTCTGTCTCCAGAAGTCCCACCTGTACTCTTCCTGCCTAGCTATTGGCCATTTAGCACTTTACTGAGCCAATCACAGTGGCACATCTTCACACAGTGTAAAGGAATATTCAGCAACACAGAACAAATATCAAAATTTTCTAGCCACACTGCTTGAGCCCCATAGTGGAAAATCAAGTTGTGCGAATCCTTGTTTATTCTGCCCATGGTCAAGCTCAGGATGGTTGAAGATAACCTATTTTTTTCCTAACTTGTGGAGTTATTTCTTATTTCATTTCCATTATCTCATTCTATCATATTACCATCATGCAATTCCAAATGGCAGGGGCTAAATCAGTGCATCCTATCTATGTCCTATGTACAGATACTTGGAGAATTTGCTGATTCAAGCTCTTTTACATCTCAGAGTCTATGGGTGTTGCAGCTCCTATTCTGTCTAAGCTCTTTTACATCTCAGAGTCTATGGGTGTTGCAGCTTCTACTCTGTCTAAAGATAGAATTTTATATCTTTAAAAACATTGATTCATTTTATGTCTGTATATATGTATATGTTTGGGCACACAAAAGCTCTATGGTTTGTGTGTGTGGAGGGTAAGTTGGAGGACAATTCCCAGGAATTGTTTCTTTCCACCATGGTTCTGGGATGAAACTCAGATGTTACAGTAGGCAGCAAGCACGTTTTCCTTGCAGAGCACTCCCTTTGTCGCACTAATTTGGTTCAGTTTTCCCTTCTGTCTCTCCCTTTAGTAAACATGGTGACCTCTGTCTTTGTTCCATGGCTTCAATATTTCCTGGGCTACATTTGAATCTCCTGGGTTGTCTTTGAAGTAGAATGATTTGCTGTTGTGTATTGTCAAGGGATTCAGAAAATTTCTGGAGTCGATGGCCTTACCCATATTTTTTCCCTCAATACTGTTAATAACCAGGTCACTGTGATCTCTGTCAGATCAAGTTGATTTTCTGATTTCTAGATGGAGCAGAAGTTTACTGTTTCACATCCAGGAACTCCATCATCACATCTCCCATATAGACATATTCATATGATAAAGGAAGCTATGCTGTTTGGTCTCCGAATATAGTTAGAAATTCAAACTGATCCCTGGCTCTTCTACTTCCTAGTTATTATTACAGGATTGCTTTAGAGTTTTCTGCCCTGCATGTTTCTGCACACTTGACCTTTGTGAATCCTGGCCTGCACCTAGAATTGGTAGCTGGTAGCACCTAGCTTTAGGTTCTGCTTTCAACTCCTGCTTCTTCCATTGCATGTGGGGACACCAGATGCCAGCAACATAGTGATGGTAGCAGTATCCAATCCTGAGTCTCTAACAATTAATGAATTATGTGATAATTTTCCATGAGAAGAACATTAGAGGTCATTAACAAATTCCCAAATGAATAACTATAGAGTCAGAAATCGGAAGCTCTTAAACATGACTTCCTTCGGCCAGATATGATGCTGCATGTCTTTAATCCCAGTACTGGGAAGCTGAGACAGGCAGATCACTATGAGTTTGAATCCTGGCTGGTCCATATGGTCAGTTCTATCCCAGCCATGGTGATGTAGTGAGACCACATCAAAAAAATAAATAAAAACCTCAAACGAAGGAAAAAAAACAAAAAACAAAGTGAGTGCAAACTTGTATTACCAGCACCAGGGAGACTGCAGCAGGATGACTGTGACTTAGAAGCTACCTAGAGATAAACAGTAAGAACTTGTCACAAACCACCCTAGCACTACACTCAAGTCAACTAAAGGGTTTCAAGGTCTCCTTGCTGTGTGAGCCCAAAGGTGAGTGCTAGCCCAAGTCTGCAGTGTAAGCAATTCCAGGTCCTATCTGAAACTGAGAAGCTTCTGTAAAGCAAAAGACACAGTCAACAAGACAAAAAGGCAACCTACTGGATGGGTAAAAATCTTCACCAATACACTATCAGACAAAGGACTGATCTCTAAAATCTATTAAAAAAAACTCAAGAAATTAGACATCAAAATTCCAAATAATCCAATTTTAAAAATGGGGTGCAGATCTAAACAGAGAATTCTCATCAGAAGAATTTCAAATGGTTGAAAGATACTTAAGGAAATGTTCAACATTCTTAGCCATCAGGGAAATGTGAATCAAAATGACTTACACCTGTCAGAATGGCTAAGATCAAAAACACCAATGATAGCTTATGCTGGAGAGGATGTGGAATAAGGGAAACACTCCTTCATTCCTGGAGGGAATGCAAACTTGTACAACCACTCTGGAAATCAGCATGGCGCTTTCTCAGAAAATTGGGAATCAACCTACCACAAGATCCAGCAATACCACTCTTGGGCATATACCCAAAAGATACTCAATCATACCCCAAGGGCATTTATTTAACTATGTTCATAGCAGCATTATTTGTAATAGACAGAACATGGAAACAACAGAAATGCCCCTCAACCAAAGAATGGATAAAGAAAATGTGGCACATTTCCACAATGGAGTACTACTCAGCAGTAAAATAAAATAACATCTTGAAATTTGCATGTCAATGGGTAGATCTAGAAAAAAAACATCCTGAGTGAGGTAACCCAGACCCAGAAAGATGAACATGGTATGTATTCACTTATAAATGGATACTAGCTATAAAGCAAAGGATAAGGAGCCTATAGTTCATGATCTTAGAGAAACTAAGTAACAAAGTGAATCCTAAGAAAAACATACATAGATTCACCTGGAAAGGGGAAATAGGCAAGATTACCTGACAAAAAGTGGACACATGGAAGTTGGAGGAAAAGGGAGCGTGTAAGGGGAAGAGGAGAGGAGAAGGGCAGGGGCGGGGAAAATTTAAGGGAACAGGATAACCCACATGAAGGTAGGACAAAAATGAGAGCAAAGAAGGAGATATTTTAATTGATGGCACCATTATGGGGCTATCAAGAAACCTGATACTAGAAAAGTTCCCAGGAATCCACATGGATGACTCCAGCTAAGGCCCTAAGCAATAGAGGAGGAGGTTCCCAAATTGGCCTTGCCCTATATAGTCAGACTGATATCTTAAATGTCACCATAAAACCTTCATCCAGCCACTGATGGAAACAGAGGCAGAGACCTTCAGTGGAGCACTGGGCTGAGCTAACAAAGTCCAGTTGAAGAGTGGGAGGAGTGAGAATATGAACAAAGAGGTCAAGAATGTGATGGGGACACCCACTGAAAGAGTTTACCTGAGCTATGGAAGCTCACCAACTCCAGTAGGACAGGGAAGGAACCAGCATATATCCAAATTAGACCCCCTGAATGTGGGTGGCAATTGTAAGGCTGGGGCAGACTGTGGGGCCATTGGGCAGTGGCACCAGGATTTATCCATAGTGCCTATACTGGCTTTTGGGGAAGCTATTCTCTTTGGATGGATACCTTGCTCAGCCTAGATATAGTAGGGGGGGCCTTGGATCTTCTCCAAAGCAATGTGCCTTACCCTCTCTGAGGAGGGAATGGGTGGGGTGGAGTGTGGGGTTTGTGGAGGGACTGGGAGGAGGGGAGGGAGTGGGAATTGGGATTGATATGTAAAATGAAAAAAGATAGTTTGTTTTCTTTTTTAAGAAAAATAAAATAAATTAAAAAAGAAATACCACCAAGCAAAACGTTTTCAATTATTTTACAGTTAATTTTGTGTGTGTATGCATGTGTCATAGCATGCATGTGGAGGTCAGAGGACAGCATGTGGGAGTCAGTCTTCTGCATGAGAGAAAGATCAGGTTGTCTAGTTTGTTGGCAGATGCTTTTACCGTGGGGCATCTCTCATGAACCCTCTCTATTCGTAATGTTGAACAATCTTTTCATCATTCAGATGTAACACATCTTTCTTCACTCCTTCTCCATGTTCATACATAGCTTCCCTTTGAGTCAAATTACACAGACTGACTGAGAAAGTGTTCTTTAGTCTGGTCCTCTATGTAACAGAAGAGGGTGAGACTCAGAGAAGTAGTGGATGTCCCCTACAAACAAGTCACACTTCATGAGAAATGTGAGAAGGAGCAGCAGGGATGTTAGCAGACTGCTCTTCTTCCAGAGGATCCTGGCTCCTTACCCAGCACTGACATCTAGGACTCATGATGGCCTATATATAGCTCTTGCTCCTCAGGACCCAGTGTCCTTTTCTGGGTACCTGTTAAAATGTGGCACACACACTCTCACAGACAACGACACATACAGATAAATAAAAACAAATCTTTATGTTTGAAAACCAAGTTAATTAATAAACTATAGTACAATATGATACAAATCACTCACTTTTATACATAGAGTGCAATATATAGAGTTTTGTATATAGAGTGTAATCAAGAAAAAAATGTACTCATCATGGTAGAGTAGAACAACAGTGTACCCCAAACCCAGACTGTTATAGCTGTTTTAATTGGATGTGACACATCTGAAAAATAGTTGTGGATATGATAACTGAAAATAAAACTGTACAATTGTTAGCTGTAGGGAGTTGTCTGTCCAGACAGCCAATCCGCTCTATCCTGTCAGCTGTTCCCCAAATAACCACACAGAGACTTATTATTAATTATAAATGCTTCACCAATATCTCGGGGTTCTTACTAGCTAACTCTCATATTTTTGAATTAACCCATATTTCTTGTCTACACGCTACCACCTGGCTCAGTACCTATACTCAGTAGGCAAGTTCATCTTCTGCTTCCTCTGAATCTCCTTGAGACTCCTGAGAATCTTTTCCTTCTTCTTTGAACTCTTTTTTGATTTGCCAGTTCCGCTTAACCTCTACCTGTCTAGCTATTGGCCAGTCAGCTTCTTTATTAAACTAATCACAGTGACATAAATACACAGTGTAAAGGAATATTGCACATTAGAGGTAGGTTTATGCCTTAATTTTTAAGTGTCACATCTGACATCCTTCATTTAAATTAGTGTAGAATCAGACCCTCCGCAGCTCTGGTGACAAACAGCTGGATAGTGTTGTGCAGAGAACCTGGCATTAACTAAGGGCAGCTGCAAACAAGCCTCTGTCTCTTTTCTTTTCTTTTTTCTTTCTTTCTTTTTTAAAAGTGAACCCTTAATTGAAAACTTGAAACACTCTTCAGCATCACATCTTCATCAAAGCTCTTATGAAGCCTGCACAGAAAACTGAGATTTTCAACATGGAGGGTCAGTCACCTTCCATGTACATTTATTTATGTATTTTGAAAAGGGCAAATTCACATTTTATTACTCAGCATAGAAGCTATAGACAGATAAAAATGAAACTTAACTGGGTATTCATTAATCAGTTCATCCTTTATGTACAGTGTTTATTCCTGTATAGAATATTCATGAATATAAGACCAGTGAGAAGTTTCAGGGCATTTAAGTTCAGTGACTGAGCATTGATCATCTAGTGACTGACTGTACAGCACATGTCAGCCTTTCTCAATTCTGTAAAGTCTTTTATGTGGGTGGAATCTTATAAACAGACATTTTGAACATTCCCAAAATAGCCTTGTGGTACTCAAATTTAGAAAAAAAGAGTGCCAGGTACCAGATATTGAATTTCTTGGACTAACAGAATTAAATCACTTGAATTTTGATAAACTTTACAAAATGCATCTTTATGCTTCCAGTCATGGTAGTAATAAATCAATTTTACAAATCCCAATTAAAACCATTTTCTCAGTGCTTGAGAGATGGTTCACTTAAGAGTACTACCTGGTTTTGCTGAGGATCCAGGTTCAATTTCTAGCAAACATACTTTGGTTCAGAACGACAAGTCTTATTCCAATCAGTAACAGGGCATTTGATGAAATCTTCCAGCATCTAGAGGCACACACAAGATATACAAGCATAATACAGGACTATTCATACACAAGGAATGAATACAAATATGAAAATGTTTAAAGAATAAAGTCCCTTCAAAGTGTGGCAATAAAGAGAATGAAGTTTCTAATTTGCTAGGGTCACCCCTTCTTTCTTTTAAGACTTGAGGCTCTAGGAAGATAGTCTGAAAATAAAGGCAAGCCTATACTACTTTGAGATATTTTGACTTATGTACAATATTGTAGAACTGAAAGTTGATCCACATTCATTGCACAGAAAAATGGGAGAAATAGTTTCTTGAATTCTCCCAATGAGCATGCCAGCACTCAGCCAGAAGTCTGTCCCTGTGAATCAACACAACAGGGCTAAAAGTTGCATAACCAAGGGTTATAAGTTCGTGAATATTTACCATCAAGGAATTGTTCACTAAAGAGAGACTCATAATTAGAGAAAAAGCACAGTCAGCCCAATAGAAGAAAACAAAACAGAGCATCAGAAGGAGGACACTCTGAGCAGCTCTCAGCTCAGGGGGAGTTCTGTAGAGAAGCTTGGAGTTCTGAAGGTGGAGGACATGCTGGTGGTGCTTGTGCAGAAGAAGTACCATGTAGCCACTGGCAGCTCCCATGGCTCCCTGAAACACAGCATCTCTCAGGACCATGAGAGAGAGAACAATCCACTTTATTTTCTGACTTTCTAGCATTAAGTAACAATAGTTGTCACCATTCTTAAACTGTGATATATTCAGGCTTGTACTTGTGATGGAATGGATTAGGTTCATACCTATTAAAGCATTGAGTATCCAAAATAATGAAAAGATTGGAAGAATGTGCCATGCAGACTGTGGTCTTAGCCTCCTCCACCCAGATGCTCTGGGACTGATGATGATGGCCTGGACCACAGTAAGGAGACTGCTGGTGCAGATGGAGACCCCACGAGCCACCCTCTCCAAGTAAACAATGATCTTACATCCAATGTCATCTAGGAAGCTTCTCAAACCAAAAGCTGCCATTGTCTTTGGCAATCCTTTTGCAAGAAGGATTATGATGTTTGTCAAGGCCAAGTGGATGAGAATAAGGTGGATGTTTTTCTTCTCAGGCCCTCCCCACCAGCTGCACATATAATTCACAGAAACAGAAATATTCCCCAAAGTGCCAACTGTAGTCGTTAAGAGAAAAATTGTCTCCTTAATAAAATTCAAAACCATTTCTTCCTTCCTAGGTAGAAAACTTTGTGTCCAGGATGCAAAGACTTTTTCAAGAAAGTATCAGTAATGCTACATGTGGATCTGAAAAACACATTTTGCACCGTATTAACTTCTAGTGTGCAAGATGCAGCAATGGACACATATAATGTTGCAGATTAGATCCCTGACATGCCTCCTTTTCCCCCCATTATGGACTCTGGGATGTTCTGTGTGCTCTAACAGGTTAGTTTCATAATTGCTATTCAAAATCTAAACTTTAGAGGAGACTTTTTTTTTTTTAGTTCTACACTAGGAAAAAATGACTTGTTCACATTGTGTGTCTGTGTGTCTGTCTGATTGCATGCATGTATTATTCTAGTTAACTCTCAGCATAGCTGAATTGAACTCAAAGTTCTCCATCCAAAAGTTCTTTCTGCTTCTCATTCTGTTTCATTTTTCCCACCCAACTCCCAAAGTCTAAGGTTCCTGCTGACTCTATCTGCCTTCCCCACATCACACAGACAGTGAGAAACCCTGCTGGGTCAGCACATGGAACATCTCTCAGATCTGCTAACTTTACCCTCCACAGGGCGCCCTCCTTTGTCTGATATTCCTTCTTTTTCTGCATCTCAAGTAATATAATAATTTCTAGATTTTCCTTTGGCTTCGAAGCTTTATAACTTCTGTTTCTATATTAATATTTTAAAGGTTACTATGTTGACCATTCTGTGACTTCACTCCATATACATGTTACTGGTTGTTTTTTTTTTTAAATGTAATCCTCAATGCCATGTCAAATTGTAAAACTTTTCCAGATAGGACCTGACAATTAAAACTGAGTCATAAAAAGATATGCTGAAAAATTCAAGGATCCACCTGGTAGCAGCTAAGGAGTGTGTCTAGCAGAACCCTGTAGTGCTTCCTAGGAGAGGGGGTAGCAGAGAACTGTGACTCCAGTGGATGAGTTCAGGACATTTGTGACTCCAGTGAGTGTCATCAGGGCATCTCAGGGAGCAGGGAGCAGGGATCAGCTCTCCACCAAGGGAGAAGATGAGGAGGATGGAAGAAAGGGCTTAATGAAGGTGCTGCGGTGAGATGAGTGCAGTTAATGTCTGATGACCCCTCGGCATTGGCTGCGTACAGTACCGTGGTTTAGGTCTACTGGGCTGAGTAGGAATTCTCCCATCAAAGAAGCCATGGTGGCCTTTGCCTCTGTGGGGCTGTGCAAGCCTCAGTTACGTCAGCTTGCTTTGAAATGTGCTTCTACTCTTGTTTTTTAATTATTTATTTAATTTATTAAATAGCATCATAAAAGTAATGCTATTTATCAGTCAGGCTGCTTTATTCTACATCAATCTGAGCTGATTCCAGAACTTTAGCTCTCGGCGGGATGCTATTCTTCATGTCTGCAAGTTCCATTTACATTTCTCAGGGATTTGTGATAACTATTGGCACCTTTTCTAGAAGGGGTCTGCATGTTTCATGAGTTTGTGTGTTATGAGTACGTAGAATGCCTCTGTTCTCACTGCTCTTCATCCTGTGAAATTCACAAGATTGATTTAAATGTCTGTGTCTTGATGATGTCACCTGTGCCCTGGATAAAATGAGCTGTGCTCCCAGGTTTAAGTTTATGCTGCTTCATGACTTTAGAAATGTCAGTTATTGTTCAACTTCTCCTCTGACAGAGGGGTAATTGTTGCCTGAATTATCAGTACTTCCTAGAAATCACAATAGCAGCTCAAATATCTGCACATAATGAAATACGCTCCAGGAGTTAATATCAAGCACGTAATCATTCATCAACATATTTGGAATAAAAATTTAGTGTTTAGTCAGAGGTTGGAATCTGTAAAAATCCCTTCAATAATTCACCTTACATACTGATGGAAAATATTAACACTTTCCTGTTCATTTAATGTTTGATTTTCTGATAATTCCTATTTTTCTAGTCTTCTTTTTTTTCCCCCAAAAGCTTCAATCATATTTCAGAACAGATTCTGATCTTCTAATAAGGGATTCCTTCTACTCGAATGCACTGTTAGAGGGGAGAGAGATGACTCATTTTCCAAATCATATTAAGTAATGCTATAGGAAATTAATTTAAAAGACAGGATAGGCTTGTTTTTAGCTATATCAATCATCCCATGTCTGGGAATAAACCTCAATAACCTGATAGATTACATCCTATCAGGTTTTCTAAAAACAAGCAAACAAAAGCAAAACAGATTATTTGTCTTTACTACTTAGCACTGGAATAGAACTAAAATGAACTATCTCAGGATGTTCTAGTTCACAACCTTGATCTATTGTAGCAGGACGTCTCAAGATGGTATTGATAACTCTTTCACTTAGTGGTTTAAGTTTCTCCACATACACTAGACATACAAAGACTATAGTTGGCATATATATATATATGGCATATATATATATATATATATATATATATATATATATATATATAGTGAAAAACTGCAGAGACTAAGGGTAGATACAGAAGGAAAACCTTCAAATTAGGAGTTATGATATCACTGTAAAAGAAATATGTGCCAATACTTGAAAAGTGGAAATGCACCAAAAGTGAAAAGAGCCAATGTCACAAGAACTAGAGATGCTGTAGGAGTCAAAAGGCTGACAAACATGGTGACTAAAACAAGAAAGTTTGTTTGCTTTTCTTTTGTCTTGTTATTTTTGAGACATGTATGTAAATCAGGGTAGCCCTGAGCAGCAATAACCTTGCCTCAGTCTCTCTAGTGCTGACATTACACGAGTGTGCCATTATTATCTCCAGAGTTTGACAGACATCTGAAAATCTTCTATATACTAATGATTCCTTTAAGAAACACAAAAAAAGAAAGAAAACTTAATCAAAGACCCAGCCAGAGCTCTGTCAGGATACTCCAGTCTGAGGATGGATAGTGATGCCTCAGCATTTCTGTTCCATCTCCAGGAACTAGTCTCCTTTGATCTTTCTGGTGCCAGGGTCAGAAGGAAAGTGGAGGTCCTGAGGATCACAGAGCCTGGAACCTGCTCCCTGGATTAGTCAGAGAGTCTTCTGCTTTAATGAAACTCTCCATAGCACAGCTAAGAGAATCGAAGCTCTTACCTCCATGTACTCACCTACACCTCTGTGGTGCAGACAGGATCTGGAGCAGCTCTGGGAAGGTGACACTTGTCAGATCATTTTATACTTCAGGATTTGTGAACTCTTGGCTTTTACCAGGTATTGCAGACTTCAAGTTTCATGTTGTCACAGTGTCAGGGGAAGGAAGGCCTCTTCAGAGCCCGGGTCCCTGAAGTACAGCTTCCCTCTTTTCATAATTACTACATCTGTTTTGCTCAGAACTTACTTCAAGCTTAATTAGGGATTAATTGTTTTAAGAGGAAAGATGTGAGGTGAGAAAATGAACTAAGTTTCTGTGTACAGAGCTCTCCTGATTCTTTCATTTCCATCATATTAAATGTCATATGGGACTTGAAATGATGCCTTCTTGGCCTTATTTGAAAAGCAATATTTACTCATTATAAAACTTCAGTGACATTTCTAAAACTTATGCTTACACAAGAGTTTACATTCAATTTACATTCCATTCTAGTTCCTAAAAGGAACTAGATGGAAAATGACATAAAGAAATATACAGGGCTAAGATTAGAAGTGATGACATCTTTATTTTGTTCTTGAAAAAAAGTACCATTGGGTTGACATATGAGATGAGTTCTAGGTCATGGCTCTTACTCTGTGCCCTGCATGATGATGTCTCCATACATATAGGTGAAGCTACACATATTAAAATCCAAAAGTGCTTCTTCTGTAAATGAAATGATAGGTTTTGAGTAAACCAGATTTTCTCTGATATGGGATTTCCCTTTGTATGTTATAAATACGTTTTATTGCCATTGGTTAATAAAGAAGCTGCTTTTGTACAATAGCGTCACAGAATATAGCCAGGCTGGCAACGATAAAGAGAGAGAGAGTCGTCTGAGTCAAAGAGAAGCCATGGAGCCACCCTAGGAGACAGATGCTGGAAACCAGAAAAAACCTTACTGGCAGGCTACAACCACATGGCTAGAAATATGCACTTCCTAAAGACAACCCCAGTAGCACAAACACTAAGAGAAACAATAAATAAATGGGAGCTCCTGAAACTAAGAAGCTTCTATAAAGCAAAGGACACAGTCAATAAGACAAAAAAGGCAGCCTGCAGAATGGGAAAAGATCTTCACCAACCCACATCAGACAAAAGACAGATCTCCAATGTATATAAAGAACTCAAGAAATTAGAGTTAATAAGAAGCCTGAGCTAATGGGCCAATCCGTTTATCATTAATATAGACCTCTATGTGATTTCTTTGGGGTTAAATGGCCGTGGGACCTAGTGCGAGGACAGAAACCAGGCAAGACAGAAACCCCAACAACACAAGTGTAAGACTTGTATGACAAGAACTTTAAATATTTGAAGAAGGAAATTGAAGGAGACACCAGAAAGTGGAAAGATCTCCCATGATCATGGATAGGCAGACTTAATATAGTAAAAATGGCAATCTTACCAAAAGCAACCTACACATTCAACGCAATGGCAATCAAAACACAGCAAAATTCTTCACAGACCATGAAAGAACGGTACTCAACTTCTTATGGAAAAGCAAAAAACCCAGAATAGCCAAAACAATCCTGTACAATAAAAGAACTTCTAGAAGCATCACAATCCCTCACTTCAAACTCTACTACACAGCTACAGTACTGAAAACGGCCTGGTATTGGCATGTAAAAAGACAGGAGGACCAACGGAACTGAATTAAAGACCCAGATATTAACCCACACACCTTGGAACAGCTGATTTTTGACAAAGAAGCAAAAAATATCAAATGGAAAAAAGAAAGCATATTTAACAAATGGTACTGGCAAACTGGATATCAACATGTAGAAGAATGAAAATAGACCCATATCTATCACTATGCACAAAACTCAAGTCCAAATAGATCAAAGACCTCAACATAAAGCCAGCTTCACTGAACTTTATAGAAGAGAAAGTGGGAAGTACACTTGAACACATTGGCACAGGAGACCACTTTCTAAATATAACTCCAGTAGCACAGACACTGAGAGAAACAATTAATAAATGGGATCTCCTGAAACTGAAAAGCTTCTGTAAAACAAGGACATGTTTAACAGGACAAAATGACAGCCTACAGAGTGGGAAAAGATATTCACTAACCCCACATCAGATAGACATCTGATCTCCAAAATATACAAAGAACTCAAGAAATTGGTCATCAAAAGAACAAATAATCCAATAAAAAAATGGAGTACAGACCTAAACAGAGAATTCTCAACAGAGAAATCTAAAATGGCTGAAAGACACTTAAGGAAATGTTCAACATCCTTATTCATCAGAGAAATGCAAATCAAAACAACTCTGAGATTCCATCTTGCACCTGTATGAATGGCCAAGATCAAAAACACTGATGATAACTTATACTGGAGAGGTTGTTGGGTAAAGGTAATATTCCTGCATTGCTGGTGGGAATGAAAGCTGGTACAGCCCCTTTGGATGTCAGTGTGGCAATTTCTAATTAGGAAACAACCTTCCTCAAGACCCAGTAATACTACTTTTGGGTATATATCCAAAGGATGCTCAATCGTGCCACAAGGACATGTGCTCAACTATGTTCATAGCAACATTGTTTGTCATAGCCAGAACCTGGAAACAACCACAATGCTCCTCAACCAAAGAGTGGATAAGGAAAATGTGGTACATTTACACAATGGAGTACTACACAGCGGAAAAAATAATGACATCTTGAATTTTGTAGCCAAACAGATAGAGCTAGAAAACATCATTTTGAGTGAGGTAACCCATATCCAGAAAAACAACTGTACTCACTCATAAGTAGTTTTTGAACATAAATGAAAGAAAAACAAGCCCACAAATCACAATCCCAGAGAACTTAGACAACAATGAGGACCTTAAGAGAGAAATACATAGATCTAATCTACATGGGTAGTAGAAAAGATAAGATCTCCTGAGTATATTGGGAGCATGGGAACCTTAGGAAATGGTTGAAGGAGAGGGGAGAGGTAGGGAGGGGGGGCAGAGAATAATGTAGAACTCAATAAAAATAAAAAAAGAAGGTAGAAAAAAATAGAAAACACTATCCTGAATGAGGTAACTCAGACCCCCCCCCCCAAATGAATATAGTATGTACTCACTCATAAGTGGATACTAGATATAAACAAAGGACAATGAGCCTATAGTTCATGATCTTAGAGAAGGTGAACCCAAAGAATAACATATAGACCCGCTGAAAATTGGAAACAGACACGATCACCTGACAAAATTGGGAGCTTGGGGGCAGAGGGGAGAAGAGGAGCATTGAGGAGAACTTGAGGGAATGGGATAGTCAAGATGGAGGAAGGACAGATATGAGAGCAAGGAAAGAGATATCTTGATTGAGGGAGCCATTATTGGGTTAGCAAGAAACCTGGCTCTAGAAAAATTTCCGGAAAACCACAAAGATGATCCCAGCTAAGACCCTAAGCAATAGAGGAGGGGGTGCCCAAACTGGCCTTGCCCTGTAGTCAGTCTGATGATTATCTTAAATATCACCACAGAACCTTCATCCAACAACAGATGGGAACAGAGGCAGAGTCCCACATTGGAGCACTGGACTGAGCTACCAAGGTCCAGTTCAAGAGTGGAAGGAATGAGAATATGAACAAAGAGGTCAAGACCATGAAGGGTTCATCCACTGAAACAGTTTCCCTGAGCTAATGGGAACTCACCAATTCCAGATAGACTGGAAAGGAACAAGAATAGGACCAAAATAGTCCCTCTGAATGTGGTTGACAGTTGTACTGCTGGGGCAGACTGAGGGGCCACTGGCAGTGGCACTGGGATTTATCTCTGCTGCATGTACTGGATTTTGAGATCCTGTTCTCTTTGGATGGATATCTTGCCCAGCCTAGATGTAATAGGGAGGGCCTTGGACCTTCTACAAAGCAAAGTGCTTTACCCTCTCTTAGGATTAGAGGAGATGGGGTGGGAAGGTATGGGAGGAGGGAAGGGAGTGGGAATATGGATTGGTATTTTTTTAAAAAAAATCTAATAAAAAAGGTTTCATCATCCATCTTATAGTTGTTGAAGAAATTAGCCATCTCTTTCTCATGGTTAATAACATGCTTATCTTCCCTAAGGATTTTTATAACCGTCCAGATTAATGCTCAAGTGACCCAGAATTGAGAAGAAATCTTTTCACCTTGTTTATATGTCTTTTCAGTATGTTTTTGGGACTCTGTCCCATACTTCCTCATCTAAACTTCCTTCTTCTGAAAATCAGGGCTTGTAACCACAAACAACTTGAAAGAAACATAATAGTGGTGCTTTTTGATAACAGTGCTCCTGCTTTTTTAAAAAAAGTGAAATACATGCTCAAGACAAAACTTTCCCTGGTGTCTGCCCCATTATTCTCACTCATCTCCTTCCGTGAGGGGCCCCACTCTCTGATTCCATCGCCAATTTCAGGTCCCTTTTCAGGCACCACTTGTCACCCTCCAGAGGTAGTGGGACCTGGGAGAAGGAGGTGGACTGGAGTCTCATGCAACAGCCAACTTTATTCAGAGCAGCAGACAAGTTATACTCTGAGGGCAAGAAAGTTCACATGAGGTCATGCTGTATACAATGACAAAGATAAGCTGAGCATGACAAAATAATGCTTTTCACAGAAACACACAAAGGACTTTTTACACATTTAAGTGAATATTGATAGCAAGCAATAAGAGGCAATCTGAAATAAACCACTCTTTTCGCTATGCCTGGACGGAGCGTGGAAACACAGTCAAAAAAAAAAATACTATGATTTGAAGAAAGAGAAAGAAAAGATTTTTGTCCTGTTTTCTTGGAATGTTTCCATGAGCATCAGAATTCTCAAACTGTTTCATTCCTGGGTCATGTTCTTAAACGGAGAAAAGGTTTGTTTGGTTTATGCTTCCACATCACTGTATATCATCAAGGTATCAGGACAGGAACTCACCTAGTGCAGGAACCTGGAGGCACAAGCTGATGCAGAAGTTATGGAGGGGTGCTGCTTATGGGATTGTTCACCATGGTTGCTTGGCCTAATTTGTACAGAACCCAGAACCATTTGCCCAAGGATGGCACTACTCACAAAGGGCTGGGACCTCCCCCATCAATCACTCATTAGTAAAACACCCTACATTTGGATCTTATGGCTGCATTTTCTCAATCGAGGTTTCCTCCTTTCAGGTAACTCTAGCTTGTCTCGAGTTGACAGAACTAGACAGTCCATGGCCATTGGCCACCATGAATCAGTGTCTGTAGACCACAGAATTCCTTTGACACAGGAGAGTGGGAGCCTTCCCTATAATGAGACAGTTAGAATCTCATGGGGATGTGGAGGCCATTTTCACAGCTTCACCTTAGATTTCAGTCTCCACTTCTTCTGAGTAGCCATAGCTGCTACTTGGCTTGGGGAGTACATAGGAGGTAGAATCTTGATTGAGGCCTGGAATCTTTTCTCATACAGATTTTTTTTTATAGGTTGTCACCTATGTTGGAGCCAGAATTTCTGGTCATGCAGGTTCGTTTGAGTTTCCATGCCCTATAAACTACAATATATTCTGGTAATCCAAGTAACATGGTTCACACAATTCATCTTAGATGGCTAATTCTTTGCACAGTTTTTACCCTATCAGAGGTAAAATATTTTTTTCAATCTCTTCCTAGGAAAAGTCACATGATAGGAAGAATTTGAAGGTGAAGAACGTAAAGCTCTGAGTAGCCACAGCTTCATATTCCTGATTATAAGGAGGAAGCAGCCACCAGTAGGTTCACAAACAGAGGCAGTTTCTGAGGGCTATAGGGTACACACCATACTCTGAAGGCTCTATTCTCTGTTTTATCAGGTTCCACTTATTAGTTAAAATTGCGTGGTAATTGTGTATATGCAGCTGACTTATATCATTTATCATTATGTCCCACAGGTCGTTACTAGTGATGAGAAATCTGTCCAGCTTAAGGAAATGATGAAGTCACTTATACCAATTCATGTGTCCAATCTCATGTGCTTTACCTGAAGGGCATAAATGAATCTGATATCCAGGTTGCCTTTACTATCCTCTATATATTTAGAATTTTCACCATATGTTAAATTTTAATTTATGTTACAATAAAGTTTTTATTTTATATTTTTCCCAATCTACTTTTTTTTAGGGAAAAATTCACAATAGCAACTCTATATGCCACTCAGAGACCAGTGTCAACAGGTATGTATCTCTTGTCTGTTTTTTTTAAATTGTAAATTAAAGTTTTCGTGGTGAGTTCAAGTGTGAATGTCCAGCATGAAAATGGAGGTCAGAAGACAACATGTACGAGTCAGTTTCCTTCATCAGAGATAGATCAAGTTGTCTGACCTTTCGGCAGGTGCTTTTACCCAACAAGGTATCTCTCCATAACTCTCTCTATTCTTAATGGTCGACACTGTCTCCATTATTCAGGTTAAACACAACTTCCTTCCCTCTTTCTCCATGTTCTCACATCACTTCCTTTTGAGTCAAATGACATCAAAGTGTTTGTTAGTCTCACCTTTCATGTCTGGTTCTGAAAAGTGGCTGTAACAGTAGAGGGAGAGACTCAGAGAAGGAGTGGATGTTCCCTCCAAACACGTCATATTACACGGGAAATGTGAGAAGGAGCTGGAGGGATGGTTAGGAGACCTGCTCCTCTTGCAGAGGACCCTGGTTCCTTTCCAAGCACTCACATCTAGGACTCATGACTGCCTGTAGCTCTAGCTCTCTGTGACCAGTGCCCTCTTCTGGTCTGTGTGGGGAACTGTACAAATGTGACACACTCACACAGACACATACATAAAATAAATCTTTATAGTGGAAGAAATGCTATTTAATAATCTGTAGCACAATACAAGACACATCACTTACTTAAATGTTTTGTATATACAGTGCAACCAAGCAAAATATAAAAATGTATACATCATTGTGAAGTAGAGCCGTGATGCACCCAAAATGTAACAAATGTTTAGTCAGATATAACAGAACAATTTTTACAAATAAGGCATAAAACTACCTCTAGTGATTCTACAAGTTCATGATCAATAATTATATCAATTATTATTTTTCAGAATGCATCTATCTAAGAATCTCTTAGAGCTATGTCGATATTTTATTGTGTGGATCTATGTTAGGAAATCAAGCAGCGAATCCTTCACTCAAATGGATGAACAATTAGATCCTTTTGCAGGTCTTTGATGACAAACAGCTGGATAGTGTTGTGGAGAGCAACCAGGGCATTGACAAAGGGCAGCTGCTAATAAGCCTCAGTCTGCTTCAGTCACACTGCAGATTAATCTTGCAAATTGGCAAATCTACATTTTTTTAATCAACATAGAAACTATAGATGGATAAAATGAAACTTTACCATGTATTCCTTATCCAGTTTACCCCATATAGACAACCTTCATTCCTGCAGAGAACCTTCATGTATATAAGACCACAGAAACATTTCAGTGCATAAAGTTCAGTCATTGGTGCATTGAGATTCCAGGAAGTAGACATAGTTCATATCATTTTGCACAAATCAGTAAAATATTTTCTATAGACAGAAACATACAGACACTTTGAAGAACCTCAAAACTGCATCATAGCTAAACTAACATTTAGCAAGTATAGCATCAAGTACAAGATAATGGCTTTCTTTGAATAACGTGATTAAATTACTATGAAATTGACAAAATTTGCCAAATTTGATATGGAAATTCTACTCTTTATGCTGTGAATGTGGTTTATTACCATTGGTTATAAAAGAAGCAACTTTGTTCAATGGCAGTGCAGAATAGAGCTAGGAGGGAAAATTAAACTGAAGGAAGGAAAAAAGAAGGCAGAGTCAGGCAGTTGCTATGTAGTTGCTGGAGGAGAAAGACACCGGAACCACACTAGAAGGCCACACTCTCGTAGTGATTAATAGAAATGGATTAATTTAAGGTGTAAGAGCTAGCTAGAAATTCAGCTGAGCCATCAGGGAAACCGTATTGCAATTAGTATAGTTCCTCTGTGATTATTCCGGTCTGAGCAGCCAGAAAACCAATGCACGCTGTCCTTTTACACAAATTCATCTGTGTGCTTCCAGTAACAGTAATAGGAAAATCAGTTTACAAAATATAATTAAGACCATTCTCTCTGTGCTGGAGACATGGCTCAGTAGCTGAGAGCACTGGCTTGTCTTCCAGAGGACCCAGGTTCAATTCCTAGGAACCACACTTTTGTGTATAACAATGTTTCTTTTTTTTTAATTTTTTTATTAAATTTTATTATTCAATTAAGGATCTCCGCCTCCCCCCCCCC
>NW_004949276.1:198539-202940 GCF_000317375.1 Microtus ochrogaster | reverse complement strand
ATAAATAAAGGACAGTGAGCTTATAATTCACGATCCTAGAGAAGCTAATTAGAAGGTGAATCCAAAGACAAACATATAGGCATCCTCCTGAATATAACAATGTTTCTAACTCTAGTCAATCGCAGGATATTCGATAATCTCTTTTACCTTTTACAGGCACCAGGCATGGATGTGCTACAAGAACATAATGCTGGCAAATTATCGATACACAATACAAATATAGGAATTATAAAAAATCATTCCAAAAAGAAGAAAAGTAGAGAATAAGGTTTCAATTATCATTGTAAGTTACTAAGATATTTGTCTCAGGTCAAGGCTGAGTTACCAGGAAGACTGTCTGAGAACAAACATATACTTACACTGATTTGTGAAAAACCCACAATATTACATAACTGAGAGTTCTTTCACAATCATCTAATAGAAAAATTAGAGAGATATTTTCCCAATTTCTCCCACTGAGCATGCCAACACTCAGGCAGAAGTCCATCCCTCTGAATCAACACAATGGGGCTAAAAGTTGCATAACCAAGGACCAGAAATTTTTG
This sequence comes from Microtus ochrogaster, assembly GCF_000317375.1. Classification (NCBI taxonomy): domain Eukaryota; kingdom Metazoa; phylum Chordata; class Mammalia; order Rodentia; family Cricetidae; genus Microtus; species Microtus ochrogaster. The sequence continues at coordinate 202,395 of NW_004949276.1, read as the reverse complement.
AATATTTCCCATCACGGATTTGTTTGCTAAATAGATACTTATAATTAGAGAAAAAGCACAGTCAGTCCAATAGAAGAAAACAAAACAGAGCATCAGAAGGAGGACACTCTGAGCAGCTCTCAGCTCAGGGGGAGTTCTGTAGAGAAGCTTGGAGTTCTGAAGGTAGAGGACATGCTGGTGGTGCTTGTGGAGAAGTACCATGTAGCCACTGGCCGCTCCCATGGCTCCCTGAAACACAGCATCTCTCAGGACCATGAGAGAGAGAACAATCCATTTTGTTTTCTGACTTTCTTGCATAAAATAACAATAGTTGTCTTCACTCTTGAACTGTGATATATTCAGGCTTACACTTGTGATGGAATGAATTAGGTTTACACTTATTAAAGCGTTGAGTATCCAAAAGAATGAAAAGAATGGAAGGATGTGCCATGCAGACTGTGGTCTGAGCCTCCTCCACCCAGATGCTCTGGGACTGATGATGATGGCCTGGACCACAGTGAGGAGACTGCTGGTGCAGATGGAGACCCCACGGGCCACCCTCTGCAGATTAATGAGTATCTTACATACTATGTCATCTAGGAAGTTTCTCAAATCAAGAGTTACCACTATGTTTGGCACTCCGTTCGAAAAAAGGATAAGGAAGTTTGCAAAGGCCAAGTGGATGAGAATAAGGTGGATGGGTTTCTTCTCAGGCCCTCCCCACCAAGTGATCATATAATTCACAGAAACAGAAATGTTTCCCAGCATTCCAAGCACAGTCATGAAGAAGAAAATTATTTCTTTAATAAATTTCAAGAACATTTCTTTCTTCCTGGATAGAAAGAGTTTTTCAAAAAAAGCATCAGTAATGTTAGACATTTATTTATCTGAAAAACAATTCACATAATAGCATTTTCTGACATACGAGTGTCAGTAATGTACACATGTGCTGCTGTAGACTGGGTCCCCGAACTCCTCCTCTTCCCTGTAGATTCTGATTTATGTGTGTTCTCTGACAGGTTAGTTTGGTAACTGGGAAAAAAAACCTAAAGTTTTAAAGGAGATATGTTTAAGCTCTGTAAAGGCAAAATCAGCTTCCACAAGTGTGTATTTGGTGTTTGTCTGCTGTCTGTCTACACGTACAGATTATCCTAGTTCTTTCTCAGCACGACTGAATTGAACTGTAAATTTTTCTACTTTTTCCTCTATGTCATCATATTTCCCCACCCAGTTTCCAAAGACACAGGCTCCTTTCTTATTTGCATCTTGATTAATGTCACAATTACTGGACTTGCATTTGGCTTCAAAGCTTTATAACTTCAATTTCTACATCCCAATATTTTTTTTCAGAACGTCAGTTGAGATACATCCCAATATTTTTAAAAGTTTTTATGTTGATCACTCTGTGATTTTACTCCATATAAATGTTTACTAGTTATTTTTTAAAGTTAGTTCTCAATGTCAAGTCCAATTGTGGAACCGTTTTAGATAAAGCCTTACAGATAAAGCAGAATCATCAAAATATAACCTGAAATTTTTCATGTAACTACCAGACTGAAGTTAAGGATGGTGTCTAACAGAAAACTTGTGCTGCTTTCTAGAAGAGGAGAAAACAGAAATCACTGTGATCCTAGTGAATGACTGTAGGTATCTGGAAACCCAGTGAGTGACCAGGACATGAAAGGGAGCATGGGACAGCTCTGAACCAGGAGATCCTAATGAGGAAAAGCTAAGAATTGGATTAATGGGGTGTTCTATACTGCCAAAAGTTACAAGTCCTCAATGTCAACTGCACATAGCACAGTACGTGGGGGCATACTGGTGTGAGCAGGGAATCCACTATCAAAGAGTTTATGGTGCCCTTTGCTTCTGTGGGGCTTTTTGAGCAGCTATTATGTCAGCTGGATTTGCAGCCTGCTTTTCCTCCAACCTGTTTGTCAGACAGACTGGTTTTTTATACTCCACACCGAACTGATTCCAGAACTTGGACTCGGGAAGGATGTTATTCCTCAAGTTCTGGAGCTCCGTTCTAATGTCTCTGGGATTTGTGGTGAGACTGGACACCTTTTCTAGGATATGAGGAATCTGAACATTAGAGGGCTGCAGGAGTTTGTGTGTTCTGAGAACTTGCTATGCCTCTGTTCCTTCCTGTTAAACTCACAGGATTGCTTTAAATGTCGATGTCTTCGTCAACATAGCCTTGTCTGAGGTTTGTGTCCAGGTGGCCTCATGACTCTAAAAATGTCAGTTGTTGCTGCTCCTCTAGCAAAGTGGCAAGTATTGTCTGTATCTATGAGTCCTAGAAATGACAATACCATCTAAATATTTGTACAAATGAAATATGCTCCAGATATTAATAGAAAGTGCATCAGCTTTCACTGACATATTTAGAATTAAAACATTAAATGTTTTGTTAGTGATTGGAGTCTGTCAAAATCCTAAGTACTAATAAAAATATTAACAATTTTCTGTTCCTTTGATTCTTGCTTTCATGAGGGATTCCTACTTTTCTTGTCCTCTCTTCCCTTTTCCAAGCTTCAAGTCATATTTGAGACCGGGCTCTGATCTTCTTCTGATCCCTTACTACTGAAGTCACTGTCAGTGGAGGAAGAGGTTTCTCATCTTTCACATTATTTGGGAAATACTAAAGGAAATGAATTTAAAAGAAGGGGTGGACTTGTGTTTAGATTGATAGGTGATGCCAGGATTAGTCTAACCCCTAAGAGCCTGAAGTAGGTTATATCCACGCATCCCAGTTTTCTCTAAAAGAAACAAGCAAGCAGGCAAACAGACAAAACTAAAAGATTGTTGTTCTTTGCTACTTAGCATGGGATAAACTTAAGATGAGCTGTTTCAGGATGTACTCGTTCATAGCCTGGATCCTAAATAGCAGCAGTTCTCAAGAAGTCAATGGTAACTGTTACACTGAGTGTTGTATTCCTCACCAGCCGGGCATACAATGACTGAATTTAAGACAAGTATTATAATAGTATGTAATAAAATCCAGAGCCTTTAAAGACAAATACAGACAGAAAACCTTCAAACTGGGAGTTAGAAGGCTATTGTAAAACTATGCTAATATTAGAAAAGTGAAAATGCATCAAAAGAGAAAAGTGTTAATGTTACACACACTAGTGACACTGTTGAAATCACAGTGCTGGCAAACTTACACCTGAAAGGATTTTATTTTCTTTCATTTATCTAGTAATTTTTGAGGGAGAGTGTACCTCTGTAAACAAGGCTAGCTCTGACTAATTCCCTTGGCAAGTCTCTCTAGTGCTGACGTTATAGGAGTGATCGTCTCCAGGGTTTGACAGACATCTGAAAATCTTATGTATCTATTAATCCATTTAGAACGGTAACCTCAGGCAAAGGCCCAGCCAGAATCTGTCATGATTCTCCAGCCTGAGGATGGATAGAGATGCCTCAGTATTTCTGTCTCATTTCAGTATCTCCAGGAACTAGTCTCCTTTGATGTTTCTGGTGCCAGAACCAGCCTTCTCAGGGCCAGAAGGAAAGTAGAGGTTCTTGGGATCACAGAGCCTCTCAAGTGCTTCCTAGATTAGTCAGAGAGAGTCTTCTACTTTTACGAAACTCTTCATAGCACAGCTGAGGGGATCACAGACCTTACCTCCATGTGCTCACCTGAACCTTGTGGTGCAGACAGGATCTGGGGCAGCTCTGGATAGGTAACACTTGCCAGGTTGTATTTGTACTTCAGAATTTATGGGCTCTTGACTTCTATCAGGTATTGCAGACTTTAGGTGTCATGTTGTCACAGTGTCAGGGGGAAGAGCCCCTGTCCCTGGAGTACAGCTTCCCTCTCTCTTCACAATTACTGCATCTGTTTTGCTCAGAAGTTATTTTTTTTTTAATT
>NW_004949276.1:193757-198149 GCF_000317375.1 Microtus ochrogaster | reverse complement strand
CTCCTGATTTGGACCTTGAGATTTCTGTCCGGTGCTCCAATTTGGGTCTCTGTCTCTGTCTCCTTTCATCGCCTGATGAAGGTTAATATTCAGGGTGCTCAGAAGTTATTTCAAGCTTAATTAGAGTTTAATTACGAGAAGAAGGATATGAAGTGAGAAAATGAACAACTAAGTTTCTGTGTACGAAGCTCCCTGCATCTCCTGCCTGTTTTCCATCTTCCCAAAGTGCCAACTATGGCCTGGCAGGGGACCAACTTCTCACACACAGATCAAGTCTCTCTTTTTCCTTTCTAAATCCCTTCTTAAACAATAGTAGAATAAATGATTCTCAGCAACGGAGATGCTGCTTACTGAGTAAGTTCCAAACATGGACCAGAACAAGTTTAGAGCCCCTTGTTCTACCTGTGACCGTCAGTCGTTAAGGTGTTTGCTGTAACTGATAGTTTCATTCCTGTCCATGAAATATATGAGACTTGAAATATTATTTGCCTCACCAACATTGGCCTGATTCTAAAGGCAATGTTTGACTAGGTGGACGAGGGCTGTGATCCTGGCCATGCTGCTTCCCAGCTGTGTTGTTATGTGTCATCTCCCTTCAGACTCCCTTTACCACCTGCAAATGGGAATTGCCTTGGCGGCAGGAGTCCTCAGAAGTTAAGATGACATTGTGTAGATAAAGGGCCTCGCTAAACATAATGGCTGCTCGAAGGTGAGATATATACTTTTGTGTTTCTTTTACCTTGCTACAAACTTAACTTCAAAAATAGGGAAAAAATTAAACAGTATTTAACAAAAATCTGTGGCATGCAAAAAAATAAATAAATAAAAATAAATAAAAGCAATGTTTGTACACTATAAAACGTCAAGGACACTTCTAAAATTTATGTGTGTCCAGGAGTGGTCCTTTTGTGCACTTTTTATCCTAGTTCCTAGGTGTCTTTCCTAAATCAAATACAACCTGATGTAAATAAACGTGGGTGTAGGCCTGATATTAGAAGTGATGATGTCATCATTTTGCTTCTGAGGATTAAGCTCCACTGGGTTTTCTTGGAAGATGAGTTCGAGGTCACTTGGTCTCTCTTTGTGCCCTGTGTAATGGTATCTTTAACATGTGGGTGAAGCTGTCATATAATAGAAATTAGAAATGTTTCTGCATAAATGAAATGACAGCTTTTGGGGAAACCAGGATTTCTATCCTCTCTATTGAGTGGGGAAATATAGATGCAGAGAAGCTAAGTTGTACATTATATATACCACGAAAGATAGAAATTGAAAAATAAAATAATTATCTCTGGTCCAGCAAGGATCTCTTTGTTGTGTCTGTTATTTTGTTTAGAAAAATTCTAAGTATTTTGTTTATTTTTAAGTTTAGAGAAAAATAAAGCAGTTTAAAACTTGTAGTACTTTGACTGATTTGTTCAATAAAAGACAGAAAAATATCAGACAGAGAGTCCTTCATGTGGCTTCTATCCGGGATGAGTTCTGGAGAAAAAAATAGTGATCTGTAGATGGAGGACATGCTGGTGGAATTCTTGAAACAGAAACACTATGTAGCCAATGGGTCATCTCGATGCCTTTCAACAGGGTATCTCTTAGAATTATGATAATGAAAAAATCATGCCGCTTTCATTATGCAGCTTTCTGAGAGAAAGAAAATAACAATCATTACCACTTTTATTAGTCTCTGATATATTAATGCTACTGGTGTGTTTTCTTTTACATTTAAGGCCCTATCTTACTGAATCCATTTATTCTAGAATGAGACTATCAGCAACTTTCTTTTCTTTTGAGCTTTACTTTTTTTTTTTACTTACTCAAATGTTTGTCAATTTCTGCATCAGTAGACAGAGTGGTCAACAAAAAAAGAAAAAAAGCAATGTGCCAGAGAGTAAGTCTATAGTCATTGTGTTTGTCTCCTTTTGTTGCAATAAATACATGAGGCAAGCTAACTTTATTAAGACAAATTTATTTAGCTTGTATTTCAAGGACATGGTTATCACCATTGTCTCTATATGGACTTAAAGAAGTACATTTGTCTGGGTGGCATAATGCTCATGAACATCCTGAATTGAAAAGTAGATTTTTTAATAGAAGTCATCCAGAAAGTATTTGAGACTCCAGGCTGACTCACAAAAGTTTCCACAGAATAAAGAATAGAGTCCTTTGTCAAATATCTGCACGATTGCATTTACCCTGTCTGCCCCTTACACACCGGAAATTATTTACAATATAACGACTTGGTTGTCATTGGGTGTGGGTGAGCCAGCCCTGAAATTGTGATCATGGGACAGCTGTACCCATTTCCCATCCTGCAACCAACCCTACCGCTGCCCAGACCCATACTCAGGCTTTATGATTTGCCTTTCCCAGTATCCACCCCATTTTTGATCTGCTGCAGCACGTGAAGAGACCTGACATGCAGACCCAAAGCTGCAAGATCTCCATAATACAGACTGTAGACCATCTATTTGGTACCAGATAAGAATTCCATTCTGTTCATTGTGTTCCAGATTCCATCAGAGAACATCTGGTTACCTCCGTATCAGCCATGCCTTTATAGCAACAGTTGAGCACGTCTTGTGTGTTAAGTTGGCAGTTCAGTATGCTTGGTCCACAGAGAAGGACAAATGGTGCTGGGGAAACTGAGTGCACACATGGAGAAGATGCATACTAGATCTAGTTCTGCGGCCCGTAAGATCTGCTCCCAAAGCTGCACCGAGGGGGCAAAAAAATAAATAAATAAAACAAAAAAACCAACAGAAAAAGTCTTGAAAGCAGGGAGGATTTTAGGAAAATCTCTTCCCTATCTAAGGGAAAAAGACTCACAGGCATCTCAGTGTCTTGCACTCTTTATTTCCAGCTCTCCTTCTCCCGAGCCTCTTTGTTCATACAGTTTTTATACATACAATACAACAGACTTTACGCAGTAGAAAAGGTTACACAGACTGTTTCTCATAATGCATTCCTTGAGTAAACAAGAGACAAACAAGAGAGCTTGTCAGCTGTCTGGTGGTGGATGATTGTAAAAGGGAGTTCTGGCTACAATGTTACCTCTTATCTCTGATGGAGATAGGTTGCCCGAGTTACAAGGAAGAAAAGATAAATTACAGCGGAATCAAAGAAGGGGTTGAGTACTAACCTACATTTCTTAGATGTAACTGACTTTATAAGATGACCTTTTAGATTAATGAAACTTAAGGATGCCTGTTTCCCCTCAGCCCCGGTGGTCCTGACAGGAGAGTGTTGCACAGCCTGGAAGCAGATCACTAGCAACCAATAGGTGGGGCAAGGGGAAAAAAAAATCTGTGAGTAACCATGACAACCCAGGTAAAGCAAGAGGCAAACGAACGAATGGACACTTTGGGCAGAAAGGCTGACCACTGAGATAAATGTCCCAAATCCAAACTAGATTTTCTTATCCTGCAAGTAGCATAAGGAGGAAATACAAGAGGGAAGTTTGAAACTTTATTCAAGGCTGTGGGGCCAGGCTATTTCTGGAACTCCTGGCCATCTCTGAAGCTTTTCTCAGGGTGACTGCCATAAAGCTCTTTCCCTGCAGACTTGATTAATAGATTACTTTCTCCTGTAACCCATGTAAATTCCCGGACTTGGAATTTACATACGCAGTTGCTTATGTGAGCCTAGGATGCTGTGCAGTCTGTGCAGGGCTCAGGGGAGCCTCACCGCAGCAGCCCAGTCCTGTTTGCCATTCCCTAATCCCTGTGCTCTGAGCAGCTCTCACTGCTCTCAGGAGTTTGGCTTCACCACGGGAAAGAGGCTCCTTCTGCATTCTCCATCCCAGAGGCCAGGCCTCTCCCTGGCTCTCTGTCATTTGCTGACTCAGAATCATGATGACTGTGATCACAGAGTCTGCAGGTAGGGAGGTGGGAAGGGATCAGCGTCCTGAGGGTGCTGGTGCCTCAGACTTTGTCCCAGTTTTGTCCCCTTCTACTTTCCCATTAAAACCGGGAACTGATTTGAAAGGAACATTGATAATCCCAAGGGAGTCACTTTCTGGATGTTTTCAAAGGATAGTAACACTGAAAACAGAAGATGACCAAATGTCAGAGTAACGGCTAATCTCCGATTCCTGGAGAAGACATGTCTTGGTTATTCATGTTTGCGTTTGTTTCATGGGACATGGGCATGTTGATTTAGGTCATTGGTGATGTTTCTTGGAACTGATATCTGTCTCACCTTTGTTAAGTGAGTGTTTAGATTTTTGATTGTTGTTACATCCGTTTGTTGGATTGTGGGCCCGCTGAATAATACTAGTCTAGGGGCTGCTCTGTTTTGCTATGTGAGCCGGGCGGTGGTGGCGTACGCCTTTAATCCCAGCACTCGGGAGGCAGAGGCAGGCGGATCTCTGTGAGTTCGAGACCAGCCTGGTCT
>NW_004949276.1:192975-193657 GCF_000317375.1 Microtus ochrogaster | reverse complement strand
AAAAAAAAAAAAAAAAAAAGTTGTTTTGCTATGTGAATTGGATGTCAGGAGTGGTCTCAGCTCAGCTAGGGTGCATATCACTTCTCACCAAGCCTAGAGGCAAACTTTTTACATTTGTAGAAAAATCTTTCTTCCAATTTTCAGAAGTCTATAGATGGCCACTGGATTCTACAGGTGATCCTTGGGTGACAGGGGCTTCGGTCACAGTGGGTGTGGGTGGTGATCTGTGGAGGCAGGGGACAGGGTGCTGCTACATCTATAGGAGAAGGTGGGTGAGGTATAGGCCACCCGGGGTTCCTTATCTAGAAGCAGGGGCACAAGATGCCATACAGCCCAGCCCTTAATTATGGGATAGACTGTTTGGTGGAAAGGTGACTGAGTCTGTGGTTCCTACCTGGAGTTCAAGGTCTGTCAGTCCTGGATCAGCAACGCGGGTGGGTGGCTGATAGGTAGACAGGCATGCAGACTGCCTCTGGGGGTGCTACCTGGAAGACCAGGTTAGAGTCCAGCTGTCCGAGAGCCATGCTAGTACATCTGACACATGGATGAAGTGGCTGAGAGGTGAGTGAGTGGATGGACTCTGTGTTTTAATTATTCTAGCAGAGGGAGGCACTGCGAGAAAGAACAAGTGTCTACACCTAGGGGTCCTCCTGCCTAAGTTTCTATGCCTAGGGGTCCTCCT